>NC_091823.1:114360535-114373035 GCF_038994185.2 Dermacentor albipictus
CAACCCGGCCTCACACAGTGCATTTGTTTTCTGCGTGTACTGCAGAGACAGAATGGATCGCGTGAATGAAGTTCGTTCGCATCGGTGCCCGCTGAGCTCGCACTATACAAACGACCATGCTTCGTGCACGCAGGCATTGGAGCGATTATAGAATTTCGAGCGCGTCTTCGTGCTTGTCAAAACTCAGTTGCGTGCCTGCTGTGGACTTCTTGCCCGCCGCTTCCTACTTATTCCACAAGTTGTCTGTCTGTGCCAGGAAGAAATTGCAAAGGAAACTGAGTCGCCTTAACACAGCGGTGGTTGGGCTGACCGTGGTGACGGCGTGAATATGAAAGGCATACTGTTGGGGAAGGGGGTACGATCGTTCTTCCTGCTTTGGCGGTCAGAGCACGTCAGCTGGCAGGCAGCTCGACGCTAGGTCCTCTCTGTTGGTTAGGTTGCCCCTTGCGCGACCCGATGTACAGTGGACGTCATTATCAGCGATCAGTTCTTTCATTTCTCTTTAATCCACGCAGCGGTCGCGACAGTTGCGAAGTCATCAGCTTCATCAGATAGTTTTCTGGCTGTCCGTGTATAGACGATGCACTTGGGGCCGTAGTGAGGATGGTTGTCAACCGGTTCTATCACCTCTCGTGTGGCTTCCAGATCCAATTCGCAGATGCTTGTATACCTGCGTTATTAGAGTGACTTTCGCAACTCCCTGTTCAGTCGTGACATCGTAATAGACCGCTGCTGCAAAATGCCTATCATGTGAGTCATATACTCCCGTACCGTACACGCATATAGATGGCGTGTCCGGGCCCTTCGTCATGCTGCTTTCGGGTCCTCACCATCCTCTCTCTCTCACACGCGTGCTCGTTCTTCTAGGTGCTCGATACAAACGTGCGACACGGAGCTCTTGCCATGTCGCGAAGAAATTGTTGAGAGGAGGAGGGGTCACTCGTTTGTCTTCCCTGCCACTCTCCGCGTGCAGACAAAGCTGACAGAAAGCACAGCGGCCGTCAAACTTAACGTACACAACGCGATCTGATCGAGTGCCCTTACTCAACGGTGCGTGAGGCAACAAAAAGCAAAAGATTGCTGGCTTTGGGCAGATGACGTAATCTGTATAACCTGCAAGGCATCATCGCTGTGAAGGCCTAGCTCTGTCCATATGACGATAGACTCGGCCTCCCTGGAAGTATTTCACGCAGGTGCGCTTGATAGTTCTCTTTGTGCTGCTGTATGACGTACCTGCTGCTGGGAATCTTTAGGTACCGCAGTTGGTACGAGTGCGTTTGGGAAGCTCGGTGGTGCCCCTCGAAGCTTCGTTGCGCAGAGTTTTCAATTGTCTCATATTCAGATCAGCGGGGCTTGTCGGCCCCATATGACGATCGCGGAGCTAGACCAGAGTGGTTTGCACGAGGCTTCTAACAATGTTGGTTCCAGCTCTTACCATAGTGGGGGCGTGCGGTTTAGTAAGAGGATAATCTGTCCCGAGTTCAATTGGAGGTCATTTTCCCGGGCGTGCCTGCTCTGTATCTCATTGATGTGAATACCCGGAATTGACAAGTATCTCGCAGTCTCTTCCCCGATCGCTCCTCCCTCAAGCCGAAGCAAGATGGTCGTCATCTGGAAGTCGCAAAAGAAGCAATAATAATGCGCAATCGAGTCACCATGCCAGCATCTTTTCTCATTCGATTTTTTCTCCTTGTCCTGTCTTCCATTTTCGTTCTTGACTAGATTTCGATCTGTACACGGGGGAAAGGAAGAAAAATAAAGAAAAGAAGACGTCTAAAAGGAAGCAAGATGTCAGGCTTCATCAGAACGCGTGAAACAGCGCAACCAAATAGAGACAAAAGGAGGAATAATCATCAACAGGGCATCCAGCCTTCGAAAGGCTGTTATCTCCCACGCTTTCCCACGGAGAATCATGGGAAGTGCGTGAATCCCGCGTTGAATCTTGGGAACAGCGCGCCGGTTCGGGGTATAGCTGTTCGAGTGCTGCTGGCCACCGCCGTTGCCGCCGCTTTCTCCAGCACGCGAGCGGGACGCTCGCTCACTGCTCGGCCCATTTGATGCGTTCAGTTCACGGCCTAGATACCTGGAAACATTGTTGCCACTGCAACGCCAGCACTAGCTCCGGAGTGTCCGCATGATTAGCCGCGCGTTACAACTTCCGAGCGACAGTGCGAGCGGCGCCGCGAGCAAAGACACGACTGCCTCAGTGCACTACGCGAGGGGCCTAGAAAACACCGATTGCCGTCACCTGCTTACAATTGGGAGCGGGGGTGGGGGTTCTCATGATTCTACTTTCTTTTTTTAACTTTTGTGACTAGGCTTCAATACTGTCATGTGACGCTCCCTACTGTTACTTATTTCTTTTTTTCCTGCATGAAACACTATCGTAGTTAGCAGCGTCATGCTGCCTTCCGTGATCCCCCATAAGTAATCCTTACCCCTTCATTCAGGTGACATGCGGGTGCGAAGAGAGTAGCTGCATCGAAATGAAATAACGGCATATAAATCAATCAATCAATCAATCAATCAATCAATCAATCAATCAATCAATCAATCAATCAATCAATCAATCAATCAATCAATCAATCAATCAATCAATCAATCACTCGATCAATCAATCAATCAGAAGGTACAGTCATAAGCCTGGCGGTTTTGAGTGCAGCTCTTGCAAGAGTAAATACGTATGGCATCTCCAGCTTTTCCAGTGATTCGTTTTTAAAGCGAAACTTTCATTGGCTCCTCCTCCTCTCCCTCCTCCGCCTCCCCCGACTCTGCGTGTAGTACGGAGGGGCCGATCTCGAAGACAGTCAGTGTAATCAAAGGTGGTGGTGATGTGGTGGTCGATACTCGACGCTGATGCGCCATATATCTACTCGCAAGGACTTCAATGACATTTCTAACACCGGCCGACCCTAGAAAGCAGTTCTAGGTCATAGCAGCCACAAGCTTTGTAGCATTAACCCATAGAGCTGACCAATAAGTGTCCGCAGCAGCAGCATATCTCGGCAGGTCTACGAGGAAGCCGTCATTTGATTTCGACAATCTTTTTTTGATGGTTACCCGCCGCGGTGGCTTAGCGGCTGTGCTGTTGGGCTGCTAAGCACAAGGTCGCGGGATCAAATCCCGGCCGCGGCGGACGCATTTAGATGGGGGCGAAATGCAAAAACGCCCGTTTCCCGTGCATTGGGGGCACATTAAAGATCCCATGGTGGTCAAAATTCATACGAAGTCCCCCACTACGGCGTGCCTCATAATGAAACCGTGGTTTTTCCACGCAAAACCCCTGAATTCATTTCAATTCTTCGATGGATACTGTCCAATTTCTCATGCACTTGCTTACATTGCACTGTACCACCCTGTAATTAAATTTTCTCTCATCAAGCCGTATTGATTGAGGCTCTACGAGATCTTGGCTAAGGGTTTATTGTTACTGCTTCTGCGTTTCAAAGTTAACAACTAGAGACAACAACAACAAAAAAAAACATGCAGATTTCGCGAACACGCCGGAATCGGTTTAAACGAAGTTTCCTTGACATCTATACCATATGCACTTCTCTGTAGCTCAAGACTCTCCACTCTGTTTTCTTTACCTTTTTTTTCACACTCGGCTGCTTCTGTGGCCGACTTTTTCACTTCTTGCGTCTTGTTCTGCTTGTATATTTAATCAAATTCCTGGTCGCACACACCCCTTTCTGGACCATGGACTACCCAATAAGGAACACTGGAACGAACACTGGAAACACTTTCCAGATCTTATAGTTCAGCACAGGTAGAATGAGCTCAATTGAGGACGACGCAACGAGCTGTGGAAAGAATAATGATGGGTGTAACGTTAAGGGATAAGAAAAGAGCAGATTGGGTGAGGGAACAAACGCGAGTTAATGACATCTTAGTTGAAATCGAGAAAAAGAAATGTGCATGGGCAGGACATGTAATGAGGAGGAGGGAAGATAACCGATGGTCATTAAGGGTTACGGACTGGATTCCAAGGGAAGGGAAGCGTAGCAGGGGGCGGCAGAAAGTTCGGTGGGCGGATGAGATTAAGAAGTTTGCAGGGACAACATGGCCACAATTAGTACATGACCGGGGTAGTTGGAGAATTATGGGAGAGGCCTTTGCCCTGCAGTGGGCGTAACCAGGCTGATGATGATGATGATGATGATGATGATGATGATGATGCGCTCGCTCTCACACTGCACATAGCCTTCAACCAAAGTGTTGCTGTCACCATCCAGCTGGCGACAGACCTCCGTCCACATCCCGGGGTCGACCACCTCATTGCGCTGTTCCTCTTGCTCGCATTCACCGCACATGAGGGAAAGGCAGGATTTCTGCAAGCAGTTTCTAATTGTAGCGGTTGCTACTGTTGCGTCGCTGGAGGGGCGATTTTGGGGGCGGCGAGTGTCGGCTACGTCAGCGCTTCAGAGCGCAAAACTTCGTTGAACTGATTTAAAGGATGAGCCCGGGTCCACTGATCGAGTTCGTTCAACTGAAATATTCGCTATTCAGAAATTCATTTAACTGAAATATTTTTTGCATAGAATACGTGGGAATACCGCCGGGGAGTTTCTAAAAAATTCTTGAGAGTTTCTAAAAAATTCGTTATTCTGAAATATTCATTAAACCAACGTTCGTACAACTGAGAGTTTACTGTATACAGAACTTTGGGTCACTGGGCATGTACCACTGGGTGTGTCAAGATTGTCGGCCAATTTCCCAGCATATGTGTAGGTCACCGGGTAGGTTGTTGTTGCTTCAAAACATGACTCAGTACTCAGGAAGGGGACTGGCCACACTAGAGTGATTGAAAAGTACACCCAACGAGACACAAAAAAGGGTTAAAAGCAAACATTCAAAACGAAGAATGATAATGACGTCACAAAATTTGGGGCGGTGCCCGAATAGACAAGCAGAATAAGAGGCAAGAAGTATTCATGTTATAATGGGAAGCTGTTGCTTCCTGTTAACTTATCGATTAGTACTACCTATACTTAATTAATATCGATAATACGTTATCTTCTTTTGGTTTCTTTTCTTGAAAAAATTTGTATGCAAGTTGTGACGAAGATGCTCAAGCATTCGAGTGTGGAGAAAGAAGCGAAGGGAACGAACATTTTATTTTTGTTCGTTTCCTCCAGATAGCTTACCAATTTTAGTATTTAATAAAGATTGCCTAATTTCACCCAAACCTTGGCCAATCCCCCACAGTGGGTGTGCGCCATCGCATAGGGAATACCATACCATACCAAAATGGGTCCATAGCCCGCATAGAGTGAGGAGCGTTGAGCCACGTATAAGTGAAGAAGAAGGAGTAGTGAATACATTTCGGTAAACATCAAAGAAAGTTTCGCTTATCACGGATTCCACACATATGCGTGGGATCCGTCAATTTCTTGCCTAGAAGCTAACGCGGAAGCTTTCCATACGCCGAGGCTTCGATTACTTTCGAACGCCGTGTAAGTGGTCATTCTTTAACTGATACACGCACCAGCGCAGACGCTGTTAAAGTTCATGACGTCATGAAGAAGCTGGTGCGAGATGATTATGATAATGGTGATGATAATTATGCATTATGATGAATTGTAGCTATGCTGCTTTCGTCGGGCGGCCATTCGGATATGCCCTAGCCACTGAAACTTAAAAAAAGAAAAGAAAAACAAGAGCACATAACACATACACTCTGTGTGTTCACAGCCGACCCGAAGTGCACTGCTCCAGCCATGGCATCGTCACATCCTTCCTCCTCGCCGGCCGCCACAGTGCTATATTATAGTCTCCCTTTCGTAACGTGGACTGTCGTGTTACGTTGCGCGGGCTCTCCTTCGTTATGGACACATTTGTGGCTGCTGCAAAGGTATAGCATCGTCACCTGCGCTTTCGTTTTTAGAGCGCAGCTCTTTGGCGTCCGTTCCTGGGTTTCGCGTCGTCGTCGGCGTTGTCGTCGGCCTCGTAACCAGCTCCGCCCCCCTTTCATCCCCCCAGCGCTAGCAGCGACCGACTGATACCGCTGGATGCCGCTGACGCCGCTAGAGAGTCAAGATAACGTGACTGCATAGAACACCGTCGCCGCCATGCAGAAAGAGGAGGAAAGGGTCCCCCCCCCCCCCCCCCCCTGTTCTTGTGTGGCGGATAGGGTGCTCTTCAGTTGCCGACGCGCCGGTTATTTCACGTAGGCCCCGGCACGTCGACGAATACGTGACCACCTTCCCACGGCTAGACCTGGTTCTTAGCGCTGCGGAAGCGAGGGTATCATATTGTTTGTGTCGGCATCGGCGGCGTTGTCCCTGAAACCAACTCCGCAGCTGGGGTTGACTCACTATCGGCGTCAGCGGCATCAGTCAGTCGCTGCTATCTCTTCCCTCCTCCCTTTATCGTGTTGTCCGCTTGCTGCGCGCGCTTCTGCCCCCATCGTTTGCCGCTGGGTGTACACGCCGCCCCCCTCCCCCCTCTTCCTGCGAGTCTCCGGTTGTCAAAGCGCCGGCTCGAACTTAATTCCTTTCTTCGCTCCTCCTCCAATGCAACCCCTGTGCGGTGGCAATCAGAGAGCCAGATCGGTGGCGGCGGATCTGTATATGTGCACCGCCCGAGCCGAAATTGCCGCTGCCGTTCGCCCTGTGCGGTGGCAATCAGAGAGCCAGATCGGTGGCGGCGGATCTGTATATGTGCACCGCCCGAGCCGAAATTGCCGCTGCCGTTCGCCACTGCGAAATTATCTGTCAGTTCTTTCTGAGCCATGAGCGAGACGACCGATGGAAGTCCTCCGTCTGCTGCTGCTGCTGCTGCTGCTAAACGAGCTGCCAGAGCAGAGGCCCAGCGCCGTCGCCGTCAGAATCCAGAGGTGCGTGCCGCCGAAGCAGAAGCTTACCGTCGCCGCCGTCGAGATGATCCAGGAGTACGCGTCGCCGAAGCAGAGGCTAAGCGCCGCCGCCGAGAAGACCCTGCCGTTCGCGCCGCCGAAGCGGAGGCTCATCGCCGCCGTCGAGAGCAACCAGCAGGCTGAAGCAGAAGCTCATCGCCGCCGCCGAGAAGACCCTGCAGTTCGCGCCGCCGAAGCGGAGGCTCATCGCCGCCGTCGAGAGCAACCAGCAGTAAGCGAGGCTGAAGCAGAAGCTCATCGCCGCCGCCGAGAAGACCCTGCCGTTCGCACCGCCGAAGCGGAGGCTCATCGCCGCCGTCGAGAGCAACCAGCAGTAAGCGAGGCTGAAGCAGAAGCTCATCGCCGTCGCAGAGAAGACTCTACCGTTCGCGCGGCCGAGGCCGAGGCCAAACGCAAACAAAGGCTCGCAAACAGTCAGGGTGCAACAAATGCTTTCCGGCGACAGTTTACAGACAATCCGTTTGGAAGTTTGTGTTCAGTGTGTGATCGGCTCTGGTTCCAAAATGACGTGAAACCGCTTCCGGATACGTGCCGTGAGAATCTCCGGTGTGCGTTTCCCAACTCGGACTTGTGTCAATTCAGACTGTGTTCTTCATGCATGCAATCTGTGCGGAAAGGTGACATTCCTCATTTTTCGACAACAAACGGTTACAAATATCCATCGAGGCCAGCGCACCTTCCACAACTTAATGCGGTGAGTGTAAGACTCGTCGAAAAGGTGAAACAGCTTATTTGCTGCGCTCAAATTTCGCATTAGGAAGTAACGTAATCGTCGGTAATTTTTTTTGAGTCCTCGCTGGCCTACCAAGGCGCCTTCGCGGTTTCACAAGGACAATCTGTCAAATTAAATAAACTTATTATTGACCGGGCGAGGTGGTCCACAGGCTATGGCGTTCTGCTGCTGAGCAAAAGGTCGCCGGTTCGATACCCGGTCGCATTAGGTGGGAGTTAAATGCAGAAACGCTCGCGTGAAAGCACCGCACGCGTAATGCGAAAGGTGTGGGTTCGACTTTTGGGCACGAGGAAAGTTGTCTTTTCGTTCACTTCCCGGCTTTACCTTCTACGTTTCAATTAAGCGTAATAGCTGATTCCTGTTTTTTGTTGTTGTTGATTGTGAAATGACAACCTGATTTCCAGTGTACCTGCTTCTTTCGAAGAGTTGAAATAAGAATTTTAGTTGCATGTAATTAAATCAAAGACTTTAAAACGTTGCCCGTATATGACTAGCCCGTTTGAAACCTTGCCCACGTGTAACGCTTTCGAACACTTGTTAAGGAATTTTTTACCAAGGCAGCAATTCAACCACACGTATTTCACTTTGCCAAAACATTGGCCATATATATATACACATATATAATGCCTGAAGTTTGCGAGCTCAATTTTGCGCTGCTAGTAAATCTCATAACTCTAGTAAATTCACAACGCGCTAGAGTGACTGCATTCACAATTTATTGCCCAGGCCACAATTATTCCAAACACTTCGAACTTTCCCTGCACATAATCAAATATAAACTTGGTACAACATAATAATATTTAGGGTTTTACGTGCCAAAACCACTTTCTGATTATGAGGCACGCCGTAGTGGAGGACTCCGGAAATTTTGACCACCTGGGGTTCTTTAACGTGCACCTAAATCTAAGCACACGGGTGTTTTCGCATTTCGCCCCCATCGAAATGCGGCCGCCGTGGCCGGGATTCGATCCCGCGACCTCGTGCTCAGCAGCCCAACACCATAGCCACTGAGCAACCATGGCGGGTAACTTGGTACAACATAGAGTCTCCTCGGGGCATTAGGAAACATCGCGTAAAGTGGCAATTTAACGCTTTCAAGCACTCGCTAAAGGAATTTTTTGTGAAGAATTCATACCATCCACGCGCATTTAACTTCGCAGACATATTTTTCATAGTGTTGCCCCTACGTTCTGTAAATTAAATCTCAGTGGCACTTGTAGTTATGCGAGGGCAGCGGGTTAAATTTTGCGCCACCCGTAAAACACTCTCATAACGATCCGGAGCACTTTCATGCGTAATTTCCGGCAAAGCCCATAATAAACCCACGCACATCGAGCTTTGCCTACACGTATACCCATAACGTGCCCGCTTATTTTCGCGCTGAATATAAACAAGTTGCCTCGTTTAGTTCACCGAGGACACCGGGAAACCAACTACCAACCTCGTATACTGCATGAAAACAGGGAAAAAAAAGAAAATGAAAACAAAAACGAGAATTAAGTCGTTATTTGTAACGCTTCTAATTAAGCCTAGAACGTAAAAATTTCGCCACACCATTACGCTTACGATTCCGTCAATTTTCATCGAATTTCAACTTTGTTTCTCGTACGGTTGTTTGAGGACTCAGCGAAACATAGCGGATAACGGCAGTATGGCATTCTGGAAAGCTTGATATTCTAGCGCGGTTGTAATCAACCTACAGAGATTAAACATTCAATTTTCGTCACTCCACTCCTCCCCCTCCCCCCCCCCAAAAAAAAATACATGCTTCCTAGTTCAACAAAATATAAACAACCCGCATCGCATACGTCACCGAGAAGGCCGGGAAAACCACACGCCTCGCATAAACGCATGGGAATTGGAGAAAACGAGCATTAAATAATTATTTTCAAAGCTCATAATTGATCTAGGCCCTTTGAACTTTCAGTATATGTCATCCAAATAGCGGCCTTTATTCCCCTTAAATATGAAATTTTTGCTGTTCCTTATCTTCCCAGGGAAGCGGGCAAATTTGTAAACGTTTCTTATAACGCCTCCCAAAGGGCCGAAAATGAAGATTTAACAATTTTAACTTGACCCGTCACGAACACACTCACTTCAAAATTTGCCTGCACGTCGCCCTAACATTCCCAACAGTTCCTCAAGACATGAACTTCGTGAATGATCTTGTTTTCTTATTTTCTCAGAAAACCGTTTAAACAGGCGCATAACGTTTTCGAGCGCTTCTCCGTATTACGCTGCTCGTATCTTACAAGCCTCGAAGCATTATCACTATAAGCACCGCCCCCACTGGATGGCTTTGACAGTATTACAGTCCTACGAAATGCCAAACCGAATGCTCCCTCACCATCAACAGGAAAGAGCGTCGAGCGTACAATCACGAGACACTTATGCCATCTTCGACTGGTCGTTTCTGAGCGCTCTGGAGCACTCTCGCGAGCGGCGTTGTCTTCGGCTGGTTGAAAGAGGGTGCCCGCCCTGCGTTCGGCTGGTTCTTCTCGATTGCTCTCCTCCATCTCCGAACGCTCTGAGGCGCTCCGAGCCCTGTCGTCGGAGCAGTCATCGAGATTGAAACGTCATCGCAGAGCCGCGTCGCTGCTGTTGGCGACGGCCCACCGTAACCTAGGCAACCTAGGCCACTGCGACGAACGCTCGTCCCGCCGGCGCGTCCGCCGGTTTTCGCGGCAGCGCCGGGAGCTTTCGATAAGCGAAACATCGGACGTTGGTAGTAGTGACGTGGTTTAGCATCTGCCATTGCCTCCTGCGATAAGCGAGTCGCACGTTCGGCTTTCGCGCTCGTCCTCTACCTCTGAGCTCGGGGAACGCCGGATCTGCCCGACTCTGCTTCGGGGGATGGAAGCGACCAGTCGAAGATACCATTAGTGAAACGCACGATAGATTGCCACATTGTCAAGTTGTAGTGACGGTGACGAACCAGTAGCATAACTTGTCAGCCATGAAACTAACTTTTTATTGGACGAACCTGTGCCCACAAAGGTGACACTCGAAGCACAACCATAGCTGCGAGCGCATTCAGCGATCTCCGAAACTCTGGTCTACGGGTCAGACGCGTCGGATATTTATTCATGACTTTCTGACCGTTCCTGCGTAATCGCTGGTTCATTAAAACTTCTTTCTGGGCGAGTTGGCGAATATACTTGATTTGAAAATTATAACAGCGGCCTTGTTCTTTTGTGGTTGCATGTGTTAGCGCTGTTATAATTTTCAAATCAACTAATCGCTGGTGTTCGCGTGCCTTCCAGAAAGCATAAAACAATTCGGGTCGCGCTCACAGGTTGGTTACACAAGGTGCCGCGGCAACACATGGCTACAGGTGGAATCGGCTACAACGCTCGAGAATGTTCTGATATACGGAAAGGCGCGTCTTGCGCTGAGCGATATACCGGTGAAACTAAGTCACCGGATAAAGAAGCCCGCGTGTCAGTGCACTACATCGGCGCTAACCACACTGTTAGTCAAAGCGCAACAGTCACGGTGACCAGAGGCTGGCAAATTGCCAACTGCCACATCTATGTCCCGAGCGCTACCGAAGTCGGGAATTCTGGCCGTCACTAGAGCAATGGCGCTTCCATCACACCGCTGTGAAAAAACGTTAATTCGTGCACGAAGCGGGCAGGCTTGCCACGCTTTCCATCGAAACACGCTTCCGTGGCACATACACGCATCCGCCCTACGCTACACTCACGACGATGCCCACCTCCTCTGTGACGTACAATGAATACGTGACCACACGGGCGATTCGCGGGAAGGAGGTCGCACTTGATCTAACCCCCGTTCCTCCTGCCTCTGGCTAGATGCGCCGTGTACTCCAGCGATAATGAAGACACAAGACACGCAAAGGCGACGCCTCACTTTAAAAGGCCGCCACGAAAACAAGACGAACGTTGGCCCCGCCTTCTCATAACGTGAGCCACCAGGATGCCTCTATCCTCTGCCGCACGCAGTCTCGCTTCCCTGTTAACTCCATTGGTCATCCACCAACTCACTCAATCCCCGCGCGCCGCGTTGGCTTCATTATCCGGAATACCTTTCCTCCTCCTCCTCCTCCTCCTCCTCCTCCTCCTCCTCCTCCTCGCACACTCTCTAGCTCTGCCCACACCCGCGAAAGAGGCACTGCGGCGTAGGCTCTCAGCAGGGCACAGGCCTCCTCACGTTCCTCATCCCTCGAAGACCTATAGCTCAAACTCCCGTGGGCTCTCGCGGAGCACCTCCAACTAGAGTCACTGCATATTGTTAAGAATGGCGAGCCGCTAAGCAAGATTGCCACCTTGCCACCCGATTACGACAAGGGGAGCAAGACGCGCATTCCGCTCCCTCTCCGTCACTGCAGCTAGGAGGCGTTCGAAGAAGCGGCCTTTGTGCTGAAAACCCGCTTCCTTCCTCCAGCCCCATCGACATTGTGACGGGACGAGTTCGGTGTGTGGACAATGATTCCAGAGTTCCCCAACGCGGAGCTGATTTGACACGCCTGGACAAGCTGCCGCGGGAACGACGTATTTTTGCGCTTCTCACGTTTCGGCAGACGCAAAACAACGAGCGACCCTCGATCGGCGTCGATACTTTCCGGAACGGCACCCCCTTCAACGCCGTCGCTTGGGCTTCGGAATGTGTGTGCCTTTGTGTCTGTAAACTGATCAGCAGAGCAGCGGCGAGGTGGTGATGAGTAAACGAACAGTCGCCGCGTCGTAGGACCGGCGGATCGAGTGTATAAAAACTGTGGTTGTGCGAATGCTGAGGACACTTCTCTTGAGCAGTCATGTTAGACTGAGTCACTTCTCTCATGCAGTCCTGTTGGACTAATACTCTTTTTCTCAAGCAGTCATGTTAGACTGATTTAGTTTCTGTAAATAAACCCTTTTCCTCGTTCTC
>NC_091823.1:114678035-114783035 GCF_038994185.2 Dermacentor albipictus
AACGTGCACCCGCAATGCACGGTATACGCTGGCGTCTCTGTCCGGTTCTGATCGTCTTATCCGCTCAATGCCGACTGAATGGATCGAGGCTTCACGGAAGGACTGGGGGCGCACATTGGACGAACCGCAGTCATTCGCGAGCCGTATATGGCCAGTCCTTCTCATTCTCGTTACGTCCTACAATATGAACGAAGACGTGAAACCAAAATTTAAATTGCGGTGCTTAATCGAGTTGAAACTGCACAGCGTGCTAATGAGGGACGTCGTATATTGACGTACTCGGGATTAATTTATCCCCCGCTGTTTATCCGAGGAGGTGTCAAAAAAGATTGCTGGAGCGGAAATGATGTCCCGAAAGTGAAGCCGCACCGCCGCCATCTTAGAAAGGGAACGATAAAAACGTTACCCTATAGTGAAGGAAAATAAGCGTTTTTCCTCACACTCCCCAGGAGTTTAGCGTGGCTAATTTTTGCCGTACAGATACAGGTCCACGTGTATGCTTATGTTACTGGTATTAGGACGACGCCCGAGCTCTTTTCTTATTTTTTTTTGGGGGGGGGGGGGGATGAAATTAGGAAATGATGATGAAATTAGGAAACTTGCAGGCGCAAGTTCGAATCGGCTAGCTCAAAACACAGGTTTTTGCAGAATCGCTGGAAGAGGCCTTCGTCCTGCAGTGGACGTAAACGGGCTGATGATGAATGTATGAATGAATGAATGAATGAATGAATGAATGAATGAATGAATGAATGAATGAATGAATGCGTTGTACTAGAGCATTTTTTTTTTCTTTTTCCATAACGCTTTTGAGGAATGAATGCGGCCGCCGCGGCTGACAATGAATCCGCGAACTCGTGCAGAGCGGCGTAACGCCATAGCTAATCGACCAGCAATGGTCAATGTAGATATGAAGCCAGCCACTACGAAAAAAAAAAAACTGCGAAACAAACTGCATAAAGACGAGCCCTAAAGCGATATAACGCTGTGTACAATGTGTGCTTATTACCGCTCCTTCCCTGCCTTCCTCTTGGAGACCGAATTTTCATGTCTATTTTTCTATTTGTCAAGCGACATCACGAAAACTGCGTCATCTGATATGACGTACGTGTACACACCGATTATGCATGATTAGACCAAACAAACGAAAAATAATTATTTCCGATTCTACACCTTTTTCACGATTAGGCCTATACGCTATACTGGTCAAAAGCTTCGGGGCTGCGCTCACTTCGCCTATCTGCCACGTGACGTCACAAAACCGCTAAAACTCATCACGTCAAAGTGACGTTTACGCTTTAACGATGCATTAGTTTGCCGCCGAGCTGCTTTTTTTTTTTTTGGTAAGTCGGAATGCCCGGAGACTGGTCTGTTCCGAACGGAATAGATGGCTGCCCGCCGATCAACCTGGCACTGGCGACTCGGAGGTGCCGAGGAGAAAAAAAATTATAGGGTTTTACGTGCCAAAACGACTTTCTGATTATGAGGCCCGCCGTAGTGGAGGGCTCCGGAAATTCCGACCACCTGGGGATCTTTAACGTGCACCTAAATCTAAGTACACGGGTGTTCTCGCATTTCGCCCCCATCGAAATGCGGCCGCCGTGGCCGAGATTCGGGATCTACCAAGAATAGGTTTATGTGCGTATAATACTATTTTTTTTTTTTGCGCAGCAGTATAACGTTGTCGAGCCCTTTCGGCCACGTATACATCGCTCTACCACCAACTAATCTTCGCTGAGAATCCGTTTTTAGCGACATTTTTAACCTTCCGTTCCAAACTGCCACGAATTTCGACCAGCCGCCGCAAGCTAATCAAGGGGAAGCGGACCAACCGCACATGCTGGCACAATCCTCGATCTGATCCGGTTGTCTACTTTCAAGGGGCTAAAACGGCCCTACCGAAACCGTCTCCACTTCTGCGTGCTTCTATCTTGTTAGCCAATTAGATAAGAAAAAAAAAAGCTAGACAAAGTAGCCAATGCTATTCGCTTTCAAAACAAAACAAAAATGATCTAAGAACGACGACAGCGTTTGATTGGGCTGTTCAAAGAACGCTGCGGGTAACTGCCCGATGCTTGCGTCGGCGGTCGCGCGAATTCGACGTCAGGAGATTGGAATAGTTCCGCGTTACAGTGACCATGCTAAGGCCTATGACCTGCAGTGTTTGTAAACAAACAAATAAATAAATCCTCGCCTGCAAGCAAAGCGAGCAGACGATCCAATCTCAGTGCACGATAGCGGCACTGCTCAAACCCGGCAGTTCGAATAAAATTACGATACGCGCCACGTCTACCTACGCCTCTCAGCGTGTCGCAACTGTTCTAACGCATGTGCCTGTAGCCGGGAGCGCTCCTCGAAACACCGCGTGCGAGCTGCGCCGAGAGGCGTGGGTGGGAGGAAGACAGTCGAGAGAGAGATTCTTGTTTGGGAAGGAAGAAACATGGGGTAAAGTGCAGCGCAGTAACTGCCTCTCAGATGAGGACACCTCAACCGCGCTGCACAGGGGGGATGGGGTAGAAAAGAGTGGTGGAAGAGACAGGGAAGCAGCAGCAGCAGCGGTCGAAACACCGTCGGTGTGGGGAGGGGGCTCAGAGGCGATCGGCTAGGGCGATGTCCTCGGCGAACACCAGAATCGCTCGGAAGAGGCGCTTCCGGCTTGAAATGCAGCCCGCGGGGTGCAGCAGATTGTCTACCGTTGCACAGGGAAGAGGAAGACAGTCGAACGCTTAACACAACCCGCCTTCCTGTAACCCGCGCGAATAAGCCCAGCTGCGACGGCGCAAGTGGAAGAAGGTATCGGCACGATGGCAGTTCTCATTCTCGGTTAAAGCCACACACTCATGTTGTGCGAGCACATCGAGCGGACGATGAATACGCTTAACACAGGAACCTCGAGAAAGAGAGAGAGAGAGAGAGAGAGACGAGGGGATAAAAGAGAAAGGGAAACAGACACGTCAGGCAATGACGTGCGTTGGAAAATCTAAACGGCGTAGACAGAACAAAACTGGACGAAGAAAAAGAAGGCAGAAACGAGGAGCCACCCCCTCACACGATTAGTTTTCGAAAGCTTCGTGAAACGGGTCGGCGGCTAAGTGCAAGTGACCTTTACGTGCAAGTGACACGGCGCTGCCGCGCTGTATTTTCTTGATGGGCCGACGACAGCTATCTGCAGAGCGCAAAGCAACTTGAAAAAAAAAAAACGTTCTGCGCATTGACGGGTGCGCAAGGGACACACGCATCGCTCGGATCATGCCGAAAACGCAAGCGCCGAAACAACAAGAAGAATAACAAATAAGAGAAAAGTAAACAACAATTAAAGACGCGTGTTCAGTCTGACCTCTGTCTTGAACTGCCTTTAATGCACTTGTGTCGCCCAAACTTTTCATTTTCTCCATTTTCTTTTCGTTCTTGTTAGCACTCTATCCTCGAGTGCCGGCTTGTTCTTTCATTTCTACTACGCATCTGTACCACGGAATAAAACGGGCTACACCCGGCACAACTTAAAGGCCCCAATATCTCCTAAACATCAGGTAGAAAATAAAAAAGGAAATAAAATTAAAAAGAAAAAAGACGGGGAACATCACAAGGTCGCCGTAGGTACATAAGCCAGAGCACAGGGCGGATGGAAGGAGTCCACGGGAGGGGGCCCAGTTCGGCGCTTCCCGCCGTTTTGCACAAGCCGCCCCCCGCTTCGTGAGCGGCGGCAGTGGACAGATACGCCGGCAGCGGATAAACATGGCGAGGAGGGGGCAGCTCGCGAGGCCACCCGGATTAAGAGCACGCGCCAGGCGTCATCCGCTCCGCCTCAACCGCTTTTCCGCATTCCAAATCGGAGGGGGAAGGGGGAGGAGGAAGGGGGGCCGCAGGATGCCCCTTCATGGAACAGCCCCCCCTCTCCCTTTCGCATCCCGCTGGATGCTGCTCCGTGCCGTCGCTGCGACCAGGGCGGCCTCGCGTTGCGCAATGACGGCATAAAGAGCAACGTTGCTTGCTTTCTTCTGTTTCTTATATCGTTATTAATTGTTGGTATCTTTTAAGTAAACAGTTATTTCCGAAACCTCCCGGATTTTGATGACCGTGGCTGCTGCTGCTGCTGTCTTCCCAAACAGGTCCACGCAAAGGACGGCACCTGTATAACGAATCGGCTCAAACGCAGCCGTCCTACCCCTCCCCCCCCCCCCCCTATCTCCCCGCCCAAATCTTTGCTGCCCCCTGAAGATGTGCCGGTGATCCGGTGCAGTCCTCTCCGGGAGTTACGCATTGAAAGAACAAAGGGTGCTTAATTAAACATCCTCAGTACAAGTGTGCGCCTGCGAGCGCACCGTTATTGAAACCTTCTATACCTTAGCATAACTGCGAGTCGGCCTAGTTGGAACAGATTCATCTTAAACCTTTTTTTGGCGCAAGCAAACAGGGACGAATAATTCTTCGTCCCTGTTTGCTTGCGCAAAAAAAAAAAAAGTTGCAAGATGCTTCTTTACCTTCTTCCTCGCGGTTTGGCGCGCCTGCTCGCTCGGTCAGCATCCCGCCGCAATTAGCTGGGCCGGTACTGCAGATAATACTGCAGGCGATACTGCAATAATAAAGCGGGGCCGAACCTCGAGACTGTAATCCGCGGTCGCCCAGGTCGCGTGCCGTGGAGTGGGGGGGGGGAGGGGGGGGTACCCACGCCTCACCGGCCGGATGCGCAAATCACAATTGCACGGCGTTTAACTTACCGCTTCAGAAAAGCTTCGCTTGAAGTATGTTCCAAAAAGTCCGTTGGATCTGCACAATATTTCACCATATGGGTGCCTTTCAGCGAAACGAAAACAACACCACTGGCAAATGATAAATGTGAAACCAATTAGCTCGCTTATCAATCGCGCAGCATTTATTTTCCACTTTTCCTTCTTTCTTTTTTTCCTTTTCGTAATCGCATTACGAGGGGGACGAGCGAATCTCTCTTTCCGCTATAAGCGCGTGTTGGCCTCACGTGGAAAAACGAGGCGGACGGAAGGCGGCCGATCCACGCCGCCGATCGAGTGACGGTGCAAAACAAATGCGCGTAATTTATTAAATTATGGGGTTTCACGTGCCAAAACCACTTTCTGATTAGGAGGCACGCCGTAGTGGAGGACTCCGGAAATTTCGACCACCTGGGGTTCTTTAACGTGCACCTAAATCTAAGTACACGGGTGTTTTCGCATTTCGCCCCCATCGAATTGCGGCCGCCGTGGCCGGGATTCGATCCCGCGACCTCGTGCTCAGCGGCCCAACACCATAGCCACTGAGCAACCACGGCGGGTATGCACGTAATAGAAGCGGCGGGCCACGACTCGGCTTTTTTTTTTTTTTTCAGCGCAGTGAAGAGTCGACCGAGTGAGTTATTTATTACTTGATCCAGTCTAACGCCCGGACGCTACACTGTCTGCTATGAAGGAACACCGCGAAGAGGGTATAAAGGAGGGTGCACGCGCGTGCTTGGCGTAAGGCGTACTGGTTGATTCAAGACTATACCCGGCGTTCTCTGATGAGCACACGTAAGGCTAAGGACTCGAGTGCCTTACCACTTCGGTATACCGGCGGACGGTAGCGAAGCGAAATGTGCCGGTAGCGAAATGGGGACGGCAGTCGAAACCGCGACTCCCACGCTCGGAAAGTTGCGAGCAGCTTATACAGTCCACGTCGTTAAGGGAAGAGAGAAACAAACAAAATAAACAGAAAAATGAAACGAGGGGGGAAAAAACGCATGTATGGGGCATGGACTGACGGCACAAGCATCGAAAAAGACGACGCCTCAAGTATCATTTTTTTAGTCATTAGGCACGGAGTTGGTTGTCGAAAGTGGATCGCGTTTCACCGTGTGCTGGCAAACGGGACTCGCGCCTGCGACCCTATCGCTCACTGATTAGCAAGCACACCACCGCAGAGCCGCGTTCGCAGGGTTCCAAAACGCAGTGCTCGCAGTCCCGATGACAATCGCTCAAACGTACCACGGGCTACGCATAACTCGGGAAGTCAGCCTCGAAACAAACGAAGGTGTACGCCAGGCTAACATGTAGAAATAAGAGTTCGCCAAATCTGGGCGCTGCCGTGACAAAAAAAAAAAAAAATGGCATGCCACGCGGAGCTCCTTCCGAGGTATACACGTGCACACATATATATACGCGAGGTATTAATTTCCTTTCCACTGCAATGCACCGTACGTGCGCATCAGCGCAGAGAAAGCACATCGCGCTGCGTACAACGCGCTATTTTGGAGGTCATATACATATATTCTTTTTTTTAATTCGAAAGTTTACCCTGCGGCATAAAGCACTCGAAGCATGCGCGTTATATGTACAGTGCCCAGCGATCCATGTGAGATACTCGGAGGCGCGTGGCTGTCGGCACTTCTTGCGGCAGACCAGACGATGGTGACACCCGGGTTGATTTTTTTTTCTCTTTTTTTTGTATCCCATCGAAAGGCGAGGATCTTTGCGACGCATTGCAACTGCCTTCGGCCACTCGGCCGTCATTCCTCGCTCACCGGTGGCGCAGAAAAGAAAGAAAAGAAAAAAAGAAGACCGGCCGCCATGTGTTCCGACTATCACGTTTCAATCGCCGAGCACTGCAGGCGTGCAGTTTGCTATACGTTCGACGAAGTCCAACGGCTTTTCTGTATGGTGCGGACCTATAGATCCACAGATGGTCGGTCAGTCAGGCGGGCGGCTCGGTCGTAGAGCCCCAACTTTTGACAGGCTTATATATATAGCGACGCCTCGACAAGCGCAATCCGCAGCTGGGCGAGCGCAGCTACAGCGTCAACGCAGCACCGAGACGGATTGTTCTCACCTCCTCGCGGAGGCCCGGCCGGGAGGGTCTGATCCACACGGAGTTTTCAACGTGCGCGTATATAGAGCGGCGAAGGATTTCCTTTTTTTTTCTGATAATCACGTGAGTACCGGGCCGGGTGTGTTGCCGGAAGAGCTTCTGCGGACGGATACCACTGGAAGAAGCTCGCGTCTGGCCGCGCCTGCCCGAATGCGTCACGGTGACGTCACGCGTGGCGTGTTGCAGACGATTCGCGCAGTGCACGGGAACTTCCGACGCTTCGCCGTGCGCCTTTGTCTGCGAAAGGCTATGATCAGGTCTGTTTCAATACCTTGCGGCGGTCTTTCGGTACTCGGGCCGAATTTGTACATACACAACTAGTTTCGATTCGATGCTTCGTGTGCCAGTTCGGAACGCACGGCGGTCAACGCGTCTGACCAGCAGCTGAGTTGGAGTGTTACCTTCTCTCTTAAGCTTTATTTTTCTTTTTTTTCTTTTTGCTTTTCTTCTTTCTTGCTTGTTTTTTTGTTGTCTGTTGCTTTGCACATTCATGTTGGATGTAACCCACACCTGCTTGGGCCACCACATTGGCCTGCAGTATTTTGAAATAAAAAAAATAATAAATAAGAGAACGAGTAGACGGGGAGGGGGGGGCGCACGCGAACGCGATATACATAAAAAAAATTGGAGGAACGGCGGTTACAATCGCGAAGCTTCGGTTCTTGCATATAGAGCAGCGAAACGAGGAGGTGAGACAGCGTGTCAAGAACGAGGAGCCGCGCAGAGAGGCACGGCACAGAGCCGTGTGCGCACGCTCTCGCACGAGGAGATAACACCCAAGTAGTGGCTACAGGAAGCAAAGGGTGTCTCTCACCGAGAAGTAGGTTACACGGGGCCTCCCAACGGAAGTGATACAGGCGCCCGCCAAGGTGCCAAAGACGCGCTGTCGCCGATAACGGGGCCCCGCGCGACAGCTGCACCTCCGACACTTCGCTGTGCCGCGGAGTGCCCGCGCCTAATCTGCCTATAAGCCCGCCTCACCGGCGCATACGCTCGGACGTCGTCGCACGCTAGAGCCGCGCTTCTTACAGGGCGGCGATCTTTCGCGATGCCCGCTTCTATCAGTCGGTCACGCGGCGGCCGCACCTTATCGACAAGGTTTAAACACGCGTGCGTCACGTTCCGGAAAATCGGACAGGCCGCGTAAGCTCCGTCGGGCTCCCCTCTTCGCACAGCGACGGTTTTTTGCTTTGTTGTTGTTGTTGCTTTCGCGGGCCGCTGTATAACAATCGACGGAGTGGGTCGACAGGCTTGGAAGAGTATGCAGCGGACTCCGGTAAAGAGGCTCCTGCAACCACGTCCTCGAGATGCTGACGAAACACGAAGGGGTCCGACGAAATTCGGTCTAATCGGGGAAGAGCGCAATAATAGGCGCAGCGTCGACCTTGCCAAACATTTGCTAAAATACGTTTCCGACCATCAAGGATGGAAATCATCCACCCTGTTTGCCATCCATCCTCGTGACTGCGAACAAGCCTCATGCGGGGACACGAAACCATGGTTAAAAAAGTTGACCTTCGTGTCATTGCTGCACGCCTCTTATATTACGTACTGTGAACTAGACGCTCTCTAATAAATGGAGCAACATCCAAGGCGCCACACAAACGTGAGGAATGGTAGGTCTCTCGACAGCAACATCATCATCAACAACAACAACAAAGACAGCAGCAGTCCGACTGTAAAGCTGAAGCGCACCCCCCCCCCTCTCCTCCCTTCCCCTCTCTATAGGACGTGCTCGACATTTTCTCAGACACTAGGAGAAGAAAAAAAAAAGACATTGATAATGTGCAGTGCGAGACGAGTAATAACATTTTCTCTGAAGTATTCGTGGTAACTCTTCAAGCACGAGCGGTTCTTTTCAATCAATTACATCAAACATATTATATGTGCTCATATTTTGTCAACCCTGGGCATCACTGATTGTGTTCGTCATAAACGTACTTTGTCGCACGAAAAATCGTAGTCGGAAACGAAGGATTGTTGCATACTTCCATTTCACGCAAACGTATTGCAAGAAACGGACTATTCATATTGCTTTCTTAAATTCATTGGAGAACAACACCCGCGGCTTTTAAGATTCTCTGACGGCGGTAGAAAAAATTTTCACAAGCCACAGTCGACCACAAAAGCTTACAGAATTCGGGCTCCACGACCAATGCGAACTTGTGCTCTAGGGCATATGGTTCTTCCAGTTTAATGGATTCCCGTGTCGCCACTACAGGTCGAGGCTGTGAATTGTACCCATGGATCCGCGGGAAGTCAACTTTCTCGGAAATCAGGTGCCGGGTATGCTTTTGTGGCCGATTGTACGCGCTCATATCACTTTCAAAAATAGGTTCCCAATGTGCGACAAAGCACAGTCACCATTCGGTAGGATGTACAAACTATACGCATCACACACAGTAATAATAATGATAAGATGAAGAAGAAGAACGCTATTCGCTTAATTGGAGAGTCACAAGTCACTGAAGTGGTGTGCCGATTAACAGCAAAAAAAGTTATCTCCCTATACTCCCTCTCCTTGGACCGATGCATACTACCCATAAATCCGGACGGACGGACGGACGGACGGATGTATGGATGTTATGAGCGTCCCCTTTGGAACGGAGCGGTGGGTTGCGCCACCAAGCTCTTGCTGCTATACTGCCCAATGTCCTACCTAGGTTAAAAAGGAAAAAAACAAACACTATGAACGCCCACAACCAAATTTCTTGACCCCATATTGTGAACTTTGCTTTTGTACGTCTCCGTTTTTGTCGTTTCCTTACTTTTCTTCCACCAATCATCCAATCGCCACTTAGTAATCCCTATTACGGACGTGTTTACTTTCCCACTGCTCTCGCTGAACCCAAGGGATTCAAGGAGGCCAGTGGTGCCTCAATTGACCGCTGGGCAGATATCCTCACATTCTAGTAAAACTTGCTCCATCGTTTCCCTAGCTTTACCGCAACAAGCGCATGCCTCTCCGTCGTTCTTGTTCGTTCTAAGGACCCAAATAAAGTTCGCACTCACTCACTCTTGTATCCCCCACTTTATAAGTGCGTGTTCTAAGGCATACCGATCTCGCTTCGAAAAGTATAATGAGCTTACCTTTGAGTTATCATAAATTGCTTCTTTCCCGATTTGGTTTTTTTTCCTCTGAAGTAGTTACTCATGGCAGGTTTCTTTTCCGTTGCCGCCACCCATGAGATTATTTCAGCCTCTCTTGACTTGCCGCTTGACGTTCTTTGTTGCTCACCATATAGGCCGCATGCTTGCTGGTAAGCTTCCTAGTTCTTTTCCTCCACTGCGAATCAATGTTTTTCCTGCACAAATACCTGATCCGTCTCTGGTGCCCAGCGCTCTCTGGCAGGCCGCGCGATCAGGCTGGATGACTCTGAATCAGCTGCAGCACGACCGCGCGCGGGGGGAGGCAACGACAGAGTTCCTTGTTTCTCTACTGTGTCCCGCCACCGCCTATGTGTGTGTGTGTGTGTGTGTGTGTGTGTGTGTGTGTGTGTGTGTGTGTGTGTGTATGTATGTATGCATATATATATATATATATATATATATATATATATATATATATATATATATATATATATATATATATACATGCATACATATATATACACACATTGATATTGCTGTTTGTCCGCATGGTCGTTCGCGCTTTGCTCAGCAATGAAGCGACATAGCTCTGCGCAGATTTTATCGCTGGCATATATATATATATATATATATATATATATATATATATATATATATATATATATATATATATATATATATATATATATATATATATATATATATATATATATTAGCGTACCACGGCGAGAAAAAAACGGCGCGATTGTCGGCGCTTATCCGCGCGCAATCCAGAAGCCAGCGATAAAATCTGCGCAGAGCTATGTCGCTTCATTGCTGAGCAAAGCGCGAACGACCATGCGGACAAACAGCAATATCAATGAGGCCCTCTCGCTTATCTTGTATTGCAATTTCATTCCACGATGGAATTTTAGAGGTGCCGACTTGCGGACACTGAATTTTGCAAGTTCGCTCGCCTCCATGTAAAGCAGCGCGCTGTCGGAAGTATATGCAGTTCAACTAATATTTCGCACGACCACTTCCTTTTTGAATGTTTGTTTGTTTGTGCGTGTGTGTGTGTGCGTTGAGAACAGCGGTCCGCACACTACAAAAATGCTTTGCCGTGTCTGCTTCCGTCCATACATATCCACATTTGGCGCATGTAATTTTAGAAGACCGCAAGCCTAGTCGCCGGCGAGTGAGTGCACCTTTTTACGAGTGACACAGGGGGCCGCACCGACCACAGCCCACATTTTTTTTTTTTTTCTTCGAGCGAGCGGCGAAATAGGTGCACTTCGCCTTTTTATTGTCTCCTCCCAGCTTTCACAACGACGCTCGTTCCAAGCTAATCTGATCCCCCCGAGCAACCCGTCGCCTTGGAAGAGTACAAAGGGCGCAACATCGTTCGTCTACGCGAGCCGCCTCCTCCGTAGGTCGATAAGAGAGAGAGAGAGAACGGGGGGGGGGGGGAGGCGAAGAAGGCTCGCCGCAGCGAGCATGGCGTGCAGATGGCTAAGCACGACGGTTTTACGCACGGGCGTACGGCAAAGTCCGCGCGGCTGGCTTATCTGCAGAGCGCGCGCGTTCTTCTTTAGCCACAGAATAAAGAAAGGTAGGAAGGAAGGTCAACGGGTTCGGCCACTTCACCTGACGTCGTCGGCGCGGAGTCGTGGTTGCTGTAATCGAGGAAAAGGTCGACCACGCTGAACTCCTGGCCGACTCCGAACATGTTTCGGACGCCGATGCACGCTATAATGCGAGCGGACGCGTCTTTTCTCCTTCTGTGAGCACGGATATCGGGCGGCAGCTTCGCAAGCGTTGCTCCCCTCTTCTGCCAATCAATGCAAGGCGGCCGGCATTCACAAAAAACGCCGAGATAATCGTCCCCAACAGGTGGCTTACGCAGTAAAACCCCGTTGTACTTTGCCGGAAGAACAAAGCCTCGCGTATAACTTGCAACCGCGACATAATGGGAAGCTAAAACCAACTGACAGGTTTCCAAGATCAATAGCTCATACACTGGGAAGTTCAGAGATGAGGTTGGCTCATGATCGTAGTCTGCTGGGCCAGTTGGTGCAACATATTGCAAATGTATTAGCAGTTGAACAGCAGTGGTAGCCGTCAAATTGCCGTTAAACCACCCATACGACTACGATATGAGGTGTGATATGACCTACTGTGCTTCACAAATGAGCAAAAAGATTAAATAAGACGCGGCGAGTTGTATCTCTGCCAGTGCTTATCTGTAACGCGACAACACGCTCTTACTTCGGCTTGTAGGTTACGACTGCACCGTAGAGCCACACAATGCAATCTAACACAGAGTATGAACCTGAATGCAGGCAGGTGCAGCTAAGCTGGCAGGAAAACAACTGTGTGGAAAGAAACCTGATAGGTGGAGGCTGCTACTTGTGCCTCGAGCATGACAAAAAAAAAGGGGGGGGGGAAAGTAGCACGAGCTCTTCTTGACCTTCTTGTATTGTAAAGCTTTATTTAGGATATCTATAGGCAGTAAATCCAAGTGCCACTGCAGATGTCAGCTGGTACAGAAAAGGTATGCATGGATTTTTCCACCCACTACAGTTCAACAGTGTTCAAACCTAAATGAACTCCAACAAAAGGATATTCACGGAGAAACATCCTCCATTCAAAAGAACTAGAAGAGCTTAAGCTGACAACAAACCACTAAAGACTCCCAAGGATCTTTGAGTGTAGCCTTTATCTAAGAAACAGACATCTCTCAAGTCTGGAAAAGATTGCGTGAAAACTGTTAAAAACTTCTAGAAGTTCTTCCCGATTGCTGCCCTAGCACCAACCCACTCTGCTAAGGTTCCTGCAGCTATGGTAATTAACTATGCAACTTAGAATTTCTTACCAGGCACTCTTCAAGGCTCTTAGCAGCATCTACACAGGGGCCGCTCACTTCCTGCAAAGTTCTGCCCTATATATGTTGTAACCTGCATGTGGCAAGTGTTGAATGTGTGCTGAGACATTGCACACTCTAAGAACAGATGTGACAAATCATGAATATGCGTTCTTTTAGCAGATGATGCTGTAGAGAACTTGCACAGATAAAAAAAACTCCCACATTAAGAAATGAGAAGAGACTGAAGACTCCTCAAAGCAACTCAGTGCGAGAAAAAATGCCGAAATGAGCTGCATGTAACCGATGCTATAGAGAATTTATTGACGCACAGGCCAGGTCTGGCCAAAGAGTGTCAAGTCCTGGAGGAAGTGGAACTAGTCGTTCTATCCATACATGACTTCATACACAAAGACAGCAAGTAGCCAGACAACCATGAAAACCAACCTCATGACACGACGTGATACCATACAAGTACAGCAGAAAAAGCAACACAGTAAGATCAACAGGGACTGTTGTCACAGGTGCCAAGTATCAAGAATTTCTTCAGACAGGTGAACAATCTCAAGAAAGCTGAGATACATTACCATCACAGGGGTGAGACCAGAACATGTACTTCTATCCATTGAAGTACAGAACACAAACTTCATTGACGAGTGGTGTCTGTCATTGTTTTCTTAAAGCCTGTACTGCAAGTTACATGCATTACAAACAATAAAGCAATGTAGCAGTGGGACTATCACCTCCAGAACCCGCTCGCATGCACGCAGCACGAAATAAAACAGGCTGCACACTCGACCTGAGCTACTGAAGTCACGCAGGCCTCCCACAGCAACATTTCTCACAATACTGTTCACCACGTGAGCATGCGAAGAATGCAAGAATTGCGCTATTTTAATTTGTGCAGTCCAGCACCTGAGAACTGCCACAAAAGTGCTGCAGGTAATGATAGTGTGCACCACTGTACCTCAACATTCACATACTTATGATTCAATAGAAAAGCATGTGCCAGCTTCTGTGCGCACTCTGGCTATGGCTGACATTACCAATACACACAAAGTGAGCAAGCGTCCATTTCTTGTTCAGCTGATTAACCTCACAGCAGCAGTCCAGTCAACACCCGCTCCTCAATAAAGGGGCACAGCTGGCCGAGTGGAATTCACAATTGGCATGCAGCCAAGGCCAATGAACAAATTATGACTGCAAGAGAATGCAGTCAACGGTTTGAAGACATGTTGTTTGTTCTGGTCTCGTCTGGTCGTCAAGCTGAAGAACGAAAAGATTCCAGGCATGGTATGCAGAATACCCGGCACAAACTGCGACAATGTTTACATCAATGAAAGAGGTATTCTATGACATGGGGCCCTTATCGCTACTGCATTAAAAATGTTGAATCGTAACAATGGCACTCTTCTGTCTGCACACACAAGTTGCCTAGGTCGAGTGTCAAAATGCACTTAAACTTGCCATCCCGAGGAGCTCATGTTTCGTACACAAGGCTTTCTTCCACGTGTCAAAACATCTAACAATCATTAACCACACCTTCTTGGTCGGCATGCTTCACTTTCCTCTTATGCGACAGAATGCACCCTTTCTTGAGTATCAAGTGAAATACCAACCAGAGTTGCTGAGTGGCAACTCTGGAATGGAAATGAATCTGGAATAACTCCGTATTTTGAAACACAAGAAGCTGAATGGGAATGCGCATGTAGACCTAAAGTGCAAATGTTGATTTCAAGCGGGACTAAAATACCGGTAAACCCACCAATTAGCTGTTCAAAAGGTGCAGCATGACAGAGACAGAGACAAACACAAAACCACGTCATGCATCACATCTCTGCCTCCGTCTTGGTCGTGCTGAGCTTTTAGAATAGCTATGAACCGATTCACCCAAATCAAAGTTTTACTGACATTTATATATAACTAGACTTGGTCAATTTCTTACATTTCTCAATTTTTACTCAATACGGGGTTCTTTCAGTATCTACCTAAAGGTGACAACCTCTGTCGCGGTAATTATAAACAACACAGTATTCTACACATTCTACACTTCTGGTGATTAAGAAACCTTTCTTAGTCACAATTTTGAAGTGCATTTATATACAGTAACTTTTAGTTAAGAGTTAACTTTTTATTTTCAGTTAAGGAGTTAAGTCAGCTAAAATTAAGTTAGCCAGATAAAACAAGCTAGCTCCTCAGCTTTAGTGCACACGTTAACGTTTACCTAAGGAGTTAAGTTGTGAAGAATTATTCAATTTGTGAAGAGTATGCTTGACCTATGATAAAGAAATGCAGGCCAATAACCCCCATGTCGCCAAGCGGTTGCATCCTGCGCAAGTCCACGGTGATCTGAAAAGCACACCATGTTTTTTTTTTTTTTCGCACTGTCAAGTATCCAGAAGATGTGACCACAGGTGGTCAGAGAAGTGTGCTGGAAAAAGCAGCCCACTGATACGCCAGTAAATGTCGTAAAACAAAAAGGGAGCAGATATCAGTGATTCCTAAGCTCTGAAGTCGTTTACTGCGACAGCAGCAAGCGTTCTCAGGCAGCAAATAACGCCATCTCTTTTTTGCTTGCCTGCTTTTTCCTCAAATAACAAAAATCTCGCCTCTCCAGAGATAATAGTTGTACACATGAAGGTTGAATAGAAGTATGTCACTGATGAGGAACATCACTTGAAAGCATCACTTGAAAGCTAGACCGGTATGATAAAGCAATTATTCTATTATCGTCCCTCACCCACAACTGGCAGACTCAAGTGATAACATAGGTGGAGCACCGCTCAGACCACTCGCAAAAACCAAAACAGAATAGGACTCAAACAGAATTGTCCCATTATCCTGACCCTAACAAGCAGCTAAATATTGACATGCATACATTGTTCATCGTATTCTGGTGACCGTTTTTCACTGGCTAAAGACTGTTAGCCTGCTAAGGTATGTTTAATGAAAGCCAAGTGTTTTTTACAAGTGTGATGTGTGCCACAAGTTATACCCACTGCACATGCCCAGTCACAAGGTTTTATATCAAAAACCATTTTCTAGAGCTGTCTTCGTGACTGGTGTTGCCACGAGAATGATTGGAATTCTACAATTCCCATTGGCCTTAATTCATCGTTTTGAACGAGAAGGCCATTGATATGTGAAGCCAGAAGTGCAAGAAAGCAAGCTTGAGTGCCGTCTTTCCACATCCTATACCTGAGTAAGTTCTGTAATATTAGTTGAAACTCAAAGGTCATTCCCGTCACATGCGAGGATGACCTCGCAATGTAGGCACTTCTGGGACTTCCAAGTCTCCCTTTCACCATAACCATGGCATTCAAGCTGAACAACTGCTATGCTATGAGTATGACTAATTTTCAGTGGAATATTTGCAGAATAAGAAAAAAATTTAAGCTTACTCCCTGCCCTTTTATAAAAGTGTGGGCACAGATTCGACGTGCTCGCAACCGCGGAAACTTGGTTAAAAAAATTGAAGGGGCACTTAGTTATCCCTACGTGGATGAATGCAAAGCACTGCGACCACTGCACGATGCTTAGACATTATGCCACAATGCAAGGTCATGGGTACGACTCTCACCACAGCTTGAGGGTTCGACTCTCCAACAAAGGCCATGGCTTAGAGTGGCTTAAGTGTGCCTTAATTAACTTCACTGTAATTAACACCGAAGGTCAAGGGTTCAGGTGGCTTAATTAACTGTGCCTTAATCAACTTCACCTTAATGAACACCAAAGGTTGTGGGTACAACTCCCACCAAAGATCATGGGTTTGAGTGCCTTAATTATATTTTAATTAATTGTATCTTAATTAGCTTAGTCTTAACACCAAAAGTTGTAGGTTCGACGCCCACCAATGGTCATGGGTGCGAGTGCCTTTATTACCTATACATTAATTAACTGTGCCTTAATTAACTTCACTTTAACACCAAAGGTCATGGGTTCGTCTCCCACAAAAGGTCGAGGGTTCAATTACTTTTGGACTATCGTGGCCAGGCGGACGCTGACAATATCGCCGGATTTTTTACCTCATGAGCCATATAATACTTTTGCATTAAAAAGGAGAGAACTCAGCCATTCCTGGTTACGTAACTTTGTCGCATCGGTGCAACTCATGTTCACATAGTGGTGGCATGGCACTTTTTGTGAACAGAGGCTACGCATTCACGTAATTATTATCGCTTAATTGCAGTTCCCCAGATATAGAAGCCCTCTTTCTTAGATTGCACTGTTTTCTTATAATCGGCATTGTTTATCAGCCGCCAAATTCTAATGTTGCTTTTTTTATATAATGGAACAAATATTCTTTAATAAGTACAACAACCCAGTGGCAATCATTGGACACTGACTCACACTAGTCATGCTGATAATACAGAACTTATTTCATTCAATTTTGACAACATGATCAACATTGCCACGAGGTTAACTAATATGTTGGCAACAACAATTGGCCCTATATTGACTAGCACAGAAACGAAAATTAATGCTGGCGTTTAAAATGAACCTATATTAGATTATGTCCTGTTTTTGTTTCCATTAATTACTTAACGAAGAAGAGGGCAACATGTTCGACAACAGTCAGCAAAGTAGGTTACAACTTACTGTGGAATAATATTCTTGCCGTTGACTTTGACAATGCATACGATAATGATGTCGATATCGATTTCAGAATGTAATAAAAGTTCTTTACTGTGCTGTCGATGATAGCCGTTTAAGTCCATCTGTACTCTCATACAAGACTCCTTTGAATCACTGGATGACGAATGAGATCCTTGCATTGCTGAAGCAAAATTATTTCTGGTAGCACAAATGGAGGCAACGTAAACATAATGATTACTATTTAGACCAGTTCAAAATTTTAAGAAATGAGACTGTACCTCTAATGAAAGCACAAAAGAGAATTATTGTTCTTATTGAACGAGCTAAAGGTAATTGTAAAAGAACTTGGGAGATTGTAAAGGAAGCTGTTGGGTAATCCACCTTCACAACGCATGTTACCCAGCACTATCCATGCATACACAGTGAATATATTTAATCAAGAATTCTCTGAAATCAGTCCAGCATTAGCAGCTCAGTTCTCTCCTGACAGAAACCAATGTTTTTCATACTCTTTATCAAAAACATTTGCTGATCACATCATTTTAGAGGAAATTCAGTATACTGTTGCTAATATGAACACAAGTAAAGCTAGCAGGTCATATTGCGTTACAGTGCGGTCAGTGAAAGGTAATGTTGATATCCTGGGCCCTGTTTTACGCCATGCATTTAACCATTTGTTGCGCACATTCAAATATCCCTCTTGATAAAAGAAAGCAATGTTCGTGCCGACACATAATAAGACAGCCATTGCTCTGATCCCATAAATTACAGACCTACATCTGTTTTGTGTATTACCAATAATATTATTGAAAAAACTCTTGTAAAACGTGTATGTCTCTTCCTTGAATACCGTGCAATTTGCTCTCAGCAAGGTGAATTCAGGTCACACCACTCCACTTCAGCAACTGAGCTAACTTTAGCAACAAAAATTAACATGGCATTACACAATAACCTGCTTGCAGCTGTAGTTTTCCTTGACCTAAAGAAATCTGCCGATACAGTAGACCATGAGATTTTGCTGACTAAGTTAAAGCACCACAGTTTCTGGGGCAAAAATTTTCAACTTTCCTAGTTACGTAAGCAGACGCCACCAAATGATCATAAAGCGCAATCGTTCATCTTGCCTACTAAACATAAAAACAGGGGTATTACAGGGATCCGTTTTCTCGCCCTTACTGTTTTCACTGTATGTGAATTATCTGCCAAACATAATAAACTACACGGAGATGCTAATTTTTTCTTCTTCGTCATGCTTAGACGCGTCACATTACAAAATTTCAACCTTCCGCCAACTAACAATGTTTATAAAGAGTGACCAAACCGATTTAATGGAGTGAATCCCGAATGAGATGCCCCGCCATGTGAAAGAAACGAAAGGATTTGCAACCGCACTTAAAAAATACCTTCTCCAGAAAAATGGCTAAACCTAAATACTGGCACACACTTCTTGTTCTAGCTTTCATTTCATGTATATTTAACATTATTTCTTCCTTCACAGTAAATGTCATTGGTATGCATAAATTATTTTTATTATCATGTATTAGCATTCTGTCATGTTGTAGTTGCAGTGTACACAGCATCATGTGATGTTAACTGTATTATGATGCATTTTTTCCCATGGTAGTGTTACCCGATACTGATTCACAGTTCATGTTTTGTTTTGTTTTAAATATACCTTTCTCAGTAGAAATGGATTTATCAATTATTTTTCACTTTATAAAACTTATTGCTTGCACTTAAATATTTTTGTTTTGGCCCCCACTAGCCTTTGGCTATGGGTCTAACCAATTTTACCTATTTTTATGCATTGTAATCAAGAATGTGTAATAAAAGAAAAAAAATTATTCTTCAAATTTAGATTGAACTTATATTTCACTCCCTTGACGAAACTCTTAATGGTTTTTTTCACCTGGAAACAGAAGAACCGTAGATAATGTGGGAATAATCGAAGTACCTTATCACACGTAATTTGGGTTTTCTTCAAACTTTAGGACAATGTACCACTGAACTGCCAAACCACTCTAGAGGGACATGCAACATGTATCAGGAATAGCTCTATTTCAGGGCCTTAACCTATGCCTAGGTACAATGCTGTGCCAAAAGAAATGCTTATAAATTCAATCTGTAAAATGTCAACCACGAGACAACTATAAAGACAGAGCGTAGACACCAAGCTTCATAAAAGAGCAGCAGTTGATGCAAATAGTGGTGTAAATTCCGGCATGTATGCCAACCCCAGCAATTATGCTGGAAGGTACCTTTTAAACACTAATTAATAAGTGAAAACAATCACCCGAAAAAGAAAATATGTACGTGCATCAATATTTCACTTTGACCTCGTGATTTTTGCAGAAATGGCAGGGCCAGGATAATGTGACGATTCTGTTCCAGTTCTCTTCCTTTTAGCTTTTTTCCAGTGGTTCAAGCGATGTTGTATAGGGAGCATATGCACAAATTTTTCACAACTCATCTTAGACAAGAGAAATTGAAATTGCCATGCTCCCAGGAGGCGAGCTTCACTCTCTCCCTGTGCCTCGACTAGAGCATTCCTTCCTTCACTTCTTCCATACCGTAGCCAAGGGACTTTCCTTATGTTTTGCTGCATGGCACTTTACCAGTGCATTGGGCGATTTAACAAAATCGCGTGCCATGATCGGTGATGTTGCAGGCACTGCGTCGGACGTTAAGAGTTTGTGTTTGACCTTGATGCCACGGTAGGACGCGGGGGCCTCCTCGAGAAGGATGGTGCACGGGCTTGCCGTCATATTGTGCATGCGCATTCAAAGCAACTTCACCCGCTACTCACACTTCATGAATGCACTTATCCGTTTGAGACCCAAGAAAAGCCAAAGGACACAATATATCTTATAGTCAGTTCTTTTTACCCAATCTCTCTCTTCCTAAATGCAAAAGCACACTGTTTTATTAAATGGCATAGGTGCATGCACACAGTGGCTCCTATGTGTAGGTGGTTAATCTCCATGCTAAGAGTGCGGTATTTACTGCTTTGGCACATCTACTGTGTAAATATGTTGCGTAAGACATGTCCATTCTTTTTTCTTCTTGCTCCAGTATTCCCCGTTTACTTTCTTTTTTTTTTCTTAGCGGCGCAACATGCTCCATATGTGCAAATAAGATTTTTTTAACCTACCTGCCTGGTCCTTTAATAGAGCGCTGCACTTGTTAAAGGAATAAAATAAATAATGAATTTAAAAGGTCACATCCCTACGAAGAGTTGTGCCTGCAAATGCCAGCGACATTAAAAAGCCCCTCGCCAGGTTTGTGCATTGCAAACAGACAAACACAGTGCATAGTTCACACGCTGACCTTCATGTCAGCAATGCATAAAGTGCTGCATGACGCGAAAACAGCTTAAATTTTGAACAAAAGTCTGGGTGTCATTCCTCTCAAGGATGCCCTGTGTCCTGCCATAGAATCAAGGTCGCTAACATAACCCGCTCAAACATCAGACGCGCTGCCTGCAACATCACCTATTATGGCATCTGAAGTCGGTAAATTGTCCAACACAAAGCGCACATCACCACCACTGGATGTGCGCCGCACAGCAAAAAGAGGAAGGGGGAAGAAAAAAGGAGGTGAGGCTCGACATGTATGCACGATGTGGTACCTCAACTGTGGTATGGAAGAATGCAGGGAAGGAATGTCCCTTGTGGTAGTTGAGGCAATGGGAGAGAGCGAAGCTCACCTCCTGGAAGCGTGGTGATGCAACATTTAGATTTCTCCCACTTCATTTAACAATGAACCAAGGACAAGAATTCTTGCATTAAAATGCTCTCTAGATGTCACTTTACAATTTCAAGTGTACTATAACCAAAATTTCCCTTACGCACAGTGAGGGGGCCCTTTACAGGGCCCCTTACCAGGTCTAACCATTCACTTCCGACAAGCGCAGTGCATATAATGCGCACTAACAATCGTGTCTGCTAAGTACTATATCTTTACACGCTGTGGAAAGAGCTTAAATTTCAAACCAAATGCCGTTTGCCCTTCTCCTTGCGGGCACAGCGCTCCCAGCCAGAGAGTCTACATATGTCACGTAAGTACACCTATGTACATGGCAGTGCTATGACCTCGCTTGTAGTGACATGTGATTTCGAGATTTATTCAAGGCAACATTGGTTACTTGTTTAATCTGTTGCTTCAATAGACGAATTAAAGTTTAAATAAATAATAAAACGTACAAACTAGATGTCCATGTGTTTCTTGTTTTACTTCGTACCGTACCAAGAGAGGTGTATTTCTGTTTCGTCTGCTTGTTCCCACATCGTGCAGATGCGCAACGCAGAGAATGAAACTATCTCATTTTCTACTGTGTTCCAGCACCGCGATCATGCTCGTTCATCCTCTCATGCCTGCCTCATTGCTCGTGATTGTGGCACTGGTCAGGCGTTCTCATGCAGAGCACGCAAAATCATGCGCTGTTAAAAACGAAACAAACGCAACCATCTGCGCAAAAGACCGTATCCAGAAGTGCGCCATGCAGCAAAACTGCAAGAGAAGGGGGGAGAAAAAGGGGGGGGGGGCGGGACTCGTGACGTATTTGTCATGCGATCCCCAGACTCCCGTATGGAAGAATGCAGCAAAGGAATTTCGCTTGCGGAGGCTAGACGGGGCAAGTGAAGACAATGTCTATGTTGGCAGTGACGCCCGCCTCTTGAAATCATGGGTTCGCAGCACTTCATATATTTATATCTCTGCTATTAATGAACTAATTTGAAAGATCGTTGCGGGAGAACCTTCCTTAGAGGGAACGTAACAACTTCCAGCATATAACCAAAAGTGGCTATGCGGCCTGGTGAGCGGGAAGGGGCCCTGTCTTAACAAACCCAAATACAATACAAGTTACTACTGGTACATGAAACTGTACAAGTATAGGATGCCTGTATGTGCAATGAGGTGTCGTGTTGGGTGTTTTCTCACACAATTTTACCTCTAAAGGTGACCTGTCCACACCATAACCTTCAAAAACCCCATGATGATGCCCACGGAGATCAGCTTTTATCGCCTTTAATACCAAACCCCAAGTGACAATCGAAAAAATTCAGCTCTGATCTTTTAAGGCAAATGCTTGCAGCACCATATACCAATGATCTATTAATTTTCAAGTTGATGCCGGATTCGGAAAAAAATGCACACTACCTGGTGCAAAGCAATTAATTGTATCATTACTGACAACAAAAAACACAAGCCCCTTTTCCAACTTCTGAAGAAGGCTCTCCACACATTTATTTGATTATATAATACCTTGTGACAAACTGAGCCGCAAAAAAAAAAAAAAGATTATGTACAATTTTAGTGCCACGTGATGGCGCTGCTATCCAAGTTGAAGAATCAACACCACGAAGCAGCAAGCTTTATCACTGGGTTTATGTATACCATATTTACTCGAATCTAACACACACTTTTTTTCCGTTAGAACGGGTACAAAAATTGCATGCACATTAGACTCGAGTACAACCCTAAATCTGTGTCACCACATCGCCATCGGCATGTCAAAATGGCCGCCTCGTATGCGCTTCGAGCCTAGCTTCCGTAGCTTTCTCCATGTGCTGTAGTATGTGTGCTTAGGCAATGCTTCCTCTGGCCTAGGTTAGTGCACCGTCCGTCTTCCCGTTTTCTGCGTTTGCCCTATCAGCATGGAAGTGCCAACTGCGAAGACACGCAGAGTTCATCAAGATGTCGCAATTAAAAGGAAGGTGATACCGTGATTGGAGACGGACGAAAATCAGGCCGCATCACGGGTGCACGGAGTTCCCGAAGCTTGCGTGCGGGACTGGCGCAAACAGGAGAAGCGTTATACCCCGGCGGCTGCTATGTATGGCGCAGACCCTATCTTGAAAGTGATCTGCGGTGGAGACAAGAGTCTACGCATGTAGGTGCACCATGCTGTGTTCTCGTTGCTTAGTTCGCACTGAAGCGAGAGGCCGCACAAAGGTCAATTCCCTCGCTCCTGCTACCGCACTTCCGCACTCCTGCATATAAAGAGTTTCCGCGGTCACTGAGTGAGACATGTTCATGCTTGTGTGTACGTGACACCATGCTTGTTCACTTGGTTAGTAAGCGAATTAAAAGTTTATACGGCCGATAAAACTGCTCTCCTTACTTTTCGTATAGCTGTCTACGAATTTGCTATCATAATCGATACTTCGCCTGTCGCACGAAACTGCAACTTTTTTTATTAATCGCAACTTTAGGACTAAATCTGTGTGTGTGTGTGTTTTTTTTTTTTCAAACGAGAGAAAGTTGTATTTCGGTGTGAAAGAATGAGGTGTGCGGTACTGTTAAGGACTTTTCTTTCTTTAGGTCACGGCAAACGGGTGCATGTTACAATGAAGGGCGTTTCCCCACCCCCTTTCTTTTGGTCACGAAAAACGGGTGCGCGTCACAATCGAGTAAATATGGTAAGACTTTTATCGAACAAACTTACCAAATTATCCCCTTGCCCTTGTACACGGAGATGCTGCTATGTGCATGTGCCGTCAGCATAAAATTACATGCGAACACTAAATTACTGATCAGAACGCCTGTTCCATGCAACTAATGGAAGTGCAATGTATAACTGCTCTCTGTAACCAGTTTCTAAGCGTGGTGTATGTTTTGAAGTCTGAATTAACCCACTATGAGAAATGCAGGTGAGCCTGAAAAGAAAAATAACAATGCATTGCTGTACAGGAATTGCTCGCATATGTATTTAAGCAGACGGTACCTGTGTAAATTAGCCAAACAAGGGGTCTTTCGGGTTTATAGGAAACAGTTTGGCAAGAAGAGCGGACTCAGAAATGTGTTGTGTCGCTAAGCTTTTCTTGGGCCTCGGCAGAGTATGCAGTTGCCTTGAATGGGCGAGCACGCCACAAAGTGCCACGGCGGATGCGGCTGTACGTGAGAAGTGGTGTGGGCTCTTTTGATGTCGGCAGGCTGCATTAACAAGCTCACACAGTGCGCATCATGGTGAAATAGCAGGCAATGTTCACCTTTTCCATCCCTCCTTCCGTCTTATGTTGGTGCCTAAATCTCCTCTTTGACTGCAATGCTTCGATACACTTGAGACGGGCCACTTAACCTTTACTGCTGCTTGGAGGCCACACATAATGGCTGGACCAGTATGGCTTCCTTCACAGAGAGCCGACGGCACCCCGAGAAGTGCGCTTACAGGGCATCTTTCTCTTTGACCATATTAATGGCTAATTAAAAATTTTTTTGACCATTTCTCTACCTCTTCTTTACCATGAATCACTTTCAGAAAGAAAGAAACACTTAAAGGCCAACTGCAATAAAATTTTGGTCAGTGTAAAAGTGTAGTTTCAGATAGGGCAGATATATTGACACTTGAAATATGAGTGGATGCGTGACAAATGGCTATTAAAAGCGTACTTTTTGGTTACCAAATCATACCCCGATGAGTCAACTACACCACTGCTGCCACAAGGCCTGCCAGTAGTAGTCCTTTGGGCTGAAGGGCAACTTAGATAAGAACTGCACCTTGTTTGTACCACAAAAAGTCCGCTTAACCTTTGAAATCAAAAGCTAGGGACATGAGAATAAAAAGGTTTCACCATAGGGGTGAGGTTGAAGAGACTTAACTTCAACTTCCCTGTAAAATTAATTCGCTGGGAAACTCCACAATGGCACTGTCTTAAGTATTCCCCTCAACGTTGCCTTGAGCCCATGTTGTATGAACAGTCTGTTATGAAAAAATCAGCTACTGGAATTCGAATTTGTTCATTTCTAATCTAATCTGGGAATGCATTTCTCCAGCAAATCCTCCTTATAGAAATCACAGAGAGGTATCACTGTATTGTAGTGTCTATAATTTAGTTGACGAGTGATGCAGTCTTATACTTGATGAAGCCAAAGAAGAGCTTCAAGTCAGACTCCATCTGTGAATACTGGAGTTGAGAGCATGTATCCTTATTGCTACAGCCATGGCAGGGCACTAGTTACGCCATAGCAATGGAATGTCTCAAACCTGCTTACAGCGCTAATACTCCTCTCTTTCGTGATGCTACACTCTCAAAGCACCACGAATACTGGCTCATGTTATCTGTCGTCATCCCTGTCCCACCTTGGCTCCGCTCTTGATGGGGTAGTCCCTCTGGGAGTGCAGGTGGACAGCGTTCGCATCTTAGTTGTCCCACAATTGTGGCGAAAATTCCGTTGTTCACATATTTCGTCAGCCAGTAAAAGCGGTTGTGACAACAAATTTTCAAGCAGACACACTGCTTGCCAGTGTCTGCGCAAGTTGCCAATCTGTCAGATGCATTGCCTGAAGTGTGCACCTTTTGATACAGCAAAGCACTGCATTTAATGTTGTGCCCCATGATAGTAGCACCATTCAGGTGATCACATAAAAGTTGCAAGAGAACTGTCTTCCCTCGTGCTGCTGCTACGTAAACTGTTTACTTTATCGTGGAGCCACAGTATGGGCTCTGTGCTGTAAAACGGCAAGAATGAGTCTTGTGTAAGTCAATGTGGCTCCCACTGTTTTCACGACCACATGCTCACTGAAAGCCAGTGACCCAGGTCCCAACTGTGGGTTGTTATACAGAGACATCGCACTGTGCCATTATATAAACGGTGTCGAAGACCGGTATCAAACGGTATCGGAAGCTACTAGAACAGGCACATTGTAATGTGCTTCTGCTGTGGCTGTGTAAGCATTGTTCAAATGGAGTCTTCAAAAATGCTCAGCAGAGAAAAAATGTGCTAGCGTCTACATGGATTACCGCAAAAGCAGATCACTTAGTATTGACAGCAAGCACAGAAACTATAGTGTTGCAATAATGAAACTGTGTAACTTTTCTATTTTCTTCAAGTGCAACCACAAGAAGCCTTTGTAATGCATTGCTTCTCCTCAAAATATCATTTGCATGGAGTATTTGTTTTCGGAAAGCCAACGATGCAAAGGTCGAGCAAAGGTAGTGAGCCAGTCTCCACACTCACTGTAGTAGACTGTACAGACAGCAGAAGGCCCTAGTTTTAGGTGACTGCAGCATGAGAGATCTACAAAACAAAGACACCTATGCGATTCTGCACAGCAGCAGGGCGACAGCGGAAAACTACCGAGCTGCAGCAAGATGGTGTGCATACCAGGCAGAAGCCAACCCAACTCACCGAGCCTCCAAATTGAAACTAGAGAGATGTGTGCACCTTTAAAAATGTCTAAATTAATCCCACTTTCCACTCTGGAAAAATGTCCCCAGTGCCACAGTTCCCTCTTATGAAGTTCAGTGAAAGCTGGTATTTTGAAAAAAGTTACGTTTCTTGACTAGGATTAACATTCCAAAGACGCCCACACTTTAAGGACCATTTATGAGGGACATTTTAGTGCAAGTATTCCAGATAAATTTGCACAACAAAGATTTTTAAAGTACTTCTCAATCAGCTCCCGTCAGAAGGGTTTGGTATATACTGGGTTTTGTAAAGCGCTGTCCCAGGAATTTCACAAAATGGTTTAGTAATAGCTGAGACAGCTGAAGTGTAGCTGCGTGTCAGTACAAGGAAGTGAGCTACCTTCCCCATAACAAAGGCTCTCTCCCATTGCCCTGACTGGCATCCACAGGCAACATTCCTCCTCTTCCTTGACCCACACTAGAACCAAGGGTCGAAGTCATAGGACCCACCTCCTTTTTTCAGTTCCTTCCTTGTTGCAAGAAGCGAATTTCTGGTTGTGGTTTCACACACATGCCTTTACCAGAATATATGTGTTGTTCATGTTGCTCCTGGCAATTATGCACAACACACCATCGTAATCTCCAACGTTGCAAGTGGGACTTTTCGTTTAGCAAGCATCTCTATGATGTCTTCTCTGCTCGTGAGTAGACTGCCTACTGCAAGAATAAGGCCACGCGGTCTTTCATCTGACTTTTCAGTTCTTCTCGCCGTGTACAGAAGTGTGATATTTTGCAGACACAGTCATGTCGTCGTCGTCATGTAATCTACACGCCGGGTTTTCAAACCTGTGTCAAGCACACACAAGTGCAGCTACTATTACATGAGGGGTTCTGTATTCCACCCCCCTTAGAATGTGGCCACCACAGTGAGAGGCTTGCAGCAGAACATCGCCACCGCTGAATCGATGCAGCAGGTGCCGAAAGTGATTGACCAAAGTGTACAGTCACACTAGAGCCGCAGCAATGGCACCACTCACCGGCCAGTGAGGGAGGGGGTGGCCTGGTGGGAGCCAGCGCCTCACAGCTGCTGCTGCTGCGATCCTGATCCTCGGGCGAGCCGTGGGCAGCCAGGGACGAGGGCGGGGGTGAAGAGGGGGCTCTGGGCGCACCGGGCTGACCCCCAACCCCGGACGCCCCAGCTCCCCCGCTGGAGGGCGTTCCACCGCCTGTCGGAGGAGGAGCCACACCAGCGCTCGGGGGCACCACTGCCAGGCTCTGATAAGTAGAGAATGTGCAGCACAATGAAAACACAGAAGAAACCTCTTGACAGTGCAGCCACAATCTTGTTTGGCAGAGGAAATTGGGCTCAGGCAAAATGCGCATTGTTCCTGAAAAGCACATGTGCACAGAGTTCTACAATCGCACCAATTATAGAGTTTATGCCAAAGCATGGACACCCCTCATTATACCCAACTTAAGGAAACAGATGCAAGTGCTCAATACAGGGAAAAGGAACAAGGCGTGTTAAACAGACACATTACTTACACCATCTAATCATAAGTGAATAAAATGCGCTGAGACCCGAAAGCTTGGCGTACTCAGCATGCAGTTTTTCAGTACGCAGGGCCTATAAGTGTCACTGAAAACTGTGGGACCAAGGGGCATTGAATCATACCTGTACAGGCTCTCCAACATGACCATGACAGAAAGCACTACCGAAAAATAAGTGGAAACTAAGGAACACAAAATTTTTTTCTATGGCCCACTCTTGTCACCTGTTAAAACTTAACCTCAATTCCTCATAACAGCACCCTAACTGTCTTTTACTTTGAGAGGAAAAACATGGGAATAGCATTTCGACCTCTGCGTCTGTGGTGTTAACTACTTTGTTGAATCGAGACAATCTAGAATCGAGACATGCTCCATCTGTCCAAAGTCAGAGGAGACACTCAGACGTGTGGTCCTTGAGTGTAGCAGTATTATTCTGCCAGGGGCATCTTGGCATGGCCTATCGCATTGGGGTTCAAGACGGAAGATGGCTGTTGTGTGGTTGCGGCAACCAGCCTTGGGTACTGGCGGCAGTCTGGAGGACAGTGCCAATGAATGCTTTCAACTTTGCAGGAAGGTCTTCTTGTTTAGCTGGCTTGGAAACATGGATGAACTGCAGCAACTCATTGCAACGGGCAAGGGAACCATCACCAGCATCATCAAACCATCATCACAGTTGCACTTGCCCTAAAGATTCAAAGTTCTCTGCACGATGCCAGTGCAATTATGACAAATTTCACAGGTATACAAAGCTAGCAAACTTGTATACAAATATATTCAGGCATTACTTACAGGTGTGTGATCCAATGTGACCACATGAATCAGCAAAACAGGGGCTCAATATCCTTGGCATTTACGGAAAGTTTGGCAAAGATTTTTTTTTTTTTAATATGTGACAGCTATAAGAAAAACCAAATATATATACACATATTTTCGATTTCAATACTTTGAACCATCTGAAATGGTGTTACGGGAGGAGTGTATCAAACAGTCGAACTACAAAACTAATGTGGTACTTCGACACTATAATGTGCTTCATCCCCTTTCCTTTTCTTTCCAGGTCAATCCGACAAGTTGGAATGTCAAATACATAATTTGAACAATATGCTTGTGCAAACAAAGATAAATTGAGCTATATGTATGGCAGCACTCAGAGATGCCAGCTAAGCTTTGCTCAATCTCAATAAAGTAAATTAAAAGGATATGCAGTAGCATAAAATATGAGTAGTACAATATAACGTAACTGATATGTTAGGACCTCATTTACAACTTTTTGGATGCAGGCAGAGGATGCAATCATATGTGGGACATATCTATATGGTGCTTAGAATGGGGGACGGGGAAAGAAAGGACATCTAATAAATTGAGCGATAGAAACAATATGACAAGAAATAGTAATGCAACTAAGGTGCTGAATAGTTACTGGAGAATTTCTCAAGAATGTACTTTCAGGAACTTTTTTGAAGCAAAGGTTATGCTCACTAAACCATACTTAATTACAAATGTCGTCTTCGCATATGACATGAACTTGCGCCTGGGAGTCCTCGATCACTAATTCCTACATTTTCAAAGCACAAACTCACCCAGTACCTGATACCCGACACAGAAACTGAGCCTTCTATATTGAGTAATGATAGGAATGGTATCACAAAAGTGGATGCAATATCTGGCGGCAATTAAGTGCAGATAAGGCAGAGTAAAAAAACACGGCCATACTGCAATGGTCCGAAACAGAGAGCAAAATGTCGATTCTCTATATTTAAGAACCGCTGCGAACTTTTTGCCTTAAACAGAACAGAAGTAATTATAGTGTAATATAGCGAACCGGTTGTTTTATAATATCGCTCTAATCTTACTCTGGTAGAACAGTAACTTGTCAAATAACAGCTACGCGACAGGCTGAAAATGCGCCAATTCCATTCCGCAGAACACGCATGTCAGTCGCAATCTCAAAAAGAAATCGCAAACGCCAGGCGTGGGGCACACAAGTTGAAAACAGAACCAGATGCGATCTGCGTTTCAGACAGCGCACGGCACAATATTTAAATAACTGACGACGCCCGCGCTGTCGTCCCCGCACGGGCGAAACTACACCGACGCCCGGGCCCGAAGCATGCTCAAACGTTCACTTCGGCGAAGCCAGTTACGGGACCATCCTGGCTAGGAATTACGTCGCACGAACTCGCAAGCTGCGATCAAACGACCACATAAACACGGCTGGTGGCCCATACGCAGTCTGAAGAGGCGATTTACTCTAGCAACGGGCTATTGCAAGCGGAAAGTTAAAAGAGACGACGCTGGTCGCGGCGGATATTCGATGCGAAGCGGGAAGTCACAGCAGCGCGGCGCATTGGCTGACTGCGATACCGGAACTCCCGTGTGACAAAGTCCTAGTCCTAACGGGTTGATCAGCGGCGAAAGGAATCGTCGAATGCGCGGCCGGGGGACAAGAGAAAGACGCCGAGTAGCAGGGGAGGCCCGAATCGTGCCTATTACGAATGATCGATATCTAAAACGGAGCCCATCTTCCGATGTAAATAAAGCCGGTCGCGGAGCTACCGCACCGCTAATACATCGCGGCCCACTCACAAGATGTTCTCGCACTGTCGTCGAAATGCAATCGATGGTGTGATAAAGCATTTCTAGGCGGGCTACAGGCCCTACTCATCCATCCGGCAGACACGGATGTCACACGACGGCTTAGCGCGAACGCACCCGTAAAGAAAGAAAAGCGGAGGGAAGAGCACGCCTACAACTTGGTAATGTCACCACGGCGACGAGCAGACTTGTCAGCCGCTTTTAATTCGCGATCTTGGGTTTTCCTCGGTCCAGCGCCAAGCGCGAAGCCACTCGATAACTCGGCACGAAAGACTGGACACCTTTGTCGAAGGGGTTATGCGAAACGATAAAAGTAATCAAGGGCAAAAAGGAAAGTCCAATCGGCGTTCGGTGATAGCGAGAAATGTCCAAGGTGCTTTCCGGGGCATGGCTACCCGCGCGGTGGTGTTCTACGGGACTGGGATTACAGTAAGAACAGCTTACCTGTGCTTCCGCGGCCTCTGTGAGTGGCGTCTGTGTGTTAGCGGCGACCCATGCTTCTGCAAAAGTTTCCATGGCCGACTGGAAGTCCATTCTGAGCAAATATGAGTTCTCTGACACAACGCCACTCCTGCCTCAAGCCGACATGTTCACTCTACTACGCTTGAAAAAATAGTTCCTTATAACTATTGTTCTGGCACCAATGATAAAAGCCAAACTCGGTTAAAACATGTATTTTTAGCGTGTTCTACAACTTTGAAGATACGTATAAATTTCTTTGCTAGTTTATCCTTACTTGTAACTACAACCGCGGAGTGATACAATAGAGCTTTCGCCCTCGCTCAGCTGTGTGTGCGGTGGTGTGTCCGAGGGCAAAAGCGAAAAAGTGGCCGATACAACCATGGGACGACGATATGTGATGACGTTGTTTTGTATTTGTTCGGGTCTTGTCATCGCGGGAGCGTATAATGACGGCGATCAGGTAAGCTGAAGACTTAAAACTGCACCTCAGCATCATTATTGAGCCGCGTCCGCGAGTTTAAGCCTATTTATGTGTGTTTCCAGCGAGTGCGATCGACGTCTCCGTCGTGTCTTCGGAGGGTGGGTATTTGTATGCATTTTATTTCCTTCTCATCGTCGTCGTGCAGTCCACAAAAGGGTACGCCCGCTTTCTGTTGACTCTCAGATACGGTTCGTCAAGCATCGCCGCTCGTTACGGTCTCTCTCTCTTTCCCTTCGTCGTCAAGAGGTTTCTCGCGCTCCTTCAGCGCGAATCGGCGTCGTTTGATTGCGCATCTCCTACTCCACGCAGCGACGATGAACAATCGTTCGGGGCTCATTCGGTCGTTGTGATTTATTGACAGCTCATCTCGATGTCACTAGCCGCCTCTTTAGCCCTCGAAGAGTTTGTGATTTGGGGGTTTGAGTCACTGTTAAACGCTAGGCGCCGCCTTGCAGCCAGTGTGTTTACGTTGGCTGGGAGCTGTTTCAATTTAATCGTCGTTCGCGATGAGGCGCAATGTTCTTTATTTTTTTCTTTTAGTCGGCCTGCTCATCTCAATCTCTCAATTTTCTTTTTCGTACGCTTTGGTGCTTGTCATGAACGACTTTTTACTCTGCCTCGTGAACCGGTAGCTGGCTACACGTCGCGCTAAAGCTGTGCGGCGCGCATTCTCCGCAGTTCAAAACTGTCAGTGTGGTGAGAAGGGAGGTTTCGCTTGGCCGACATACGCCGGCTCTTGCGTCGTAATTCAGGCGCGTCTCTCGTGTGCCCCGTCTTTTATTAATTGCCGGGCGTCCGGATTTCTGCGGAATTGCCTCGCGCGACGTCTTCGTCGTCGCCGCAACGTAGCAGCTACCGCATTTCCGTTAGCGGTCGTGTGCCGCGGAGAAGGCCGTTTTATTTTGACACGTGGAGTATAACGTTGCTACCGTAGTCGCGCTGTATGAGCCGTTCTAGTCTTCCTTCCGTATTTCTCTATACTTTTTTGTGGGTTTTGGTTTTGTCGAGTGGAACAGTTAAGAGGAAAGTGTACCGTTTGCCGAAGCCTTTTTGCAACAACATTCAGCCGTTTGAAAAGCGCCCCTTATATTCGGGAAGGGCGTGAGCCGGTTTTTATGTGCCTCGGCGTCAGCTTCGCTCACGTTACTAGTACGTCTCGACGGCTTCACTGATGCGCGCCCATACTTCAGAGAAGTTTACAGCTCCGAAGACGCCAGGTTCAACAAAGAGGATGATGGGAGAGAGAGCGCCTTACGCGCTACCTATAGCTGAGCCGAGAAGCGCAATTTACAGGGGGCTTAGAGCGAACTGCCAAGGAGACAAAAGGCGTCTCGAACGAGCCGCTCGCAGCTGTGTGAATGCGTCGCTTCGTGTGGGTGGAGTTTTACTTACGAGCTGCCTCTGTTGTTGAGGCAGCGGGGAACGACATGCGCGGCGCGGGAACGGGAGACCCGGGCTGGGGCTGTGTCTTTTATAGTATGGAGTGATCTCGTACCTGCGGTTTAGGTTTCGGGTTTGGCCATAAAACTGGCGCAGACGGAAAATGAACAAGTGCTCGCACTCTTATGCCATTTCACCCAAGTCCTCCAAAGTCGGATGCAATTTTTGCATGTCACAGTTTCGCTCTGCATGTTTTTGTTGTTTTTTTCCTCGCCCGAATGCAGTGAATCATCTGGGCTCTTGTTATGCGCTCGTTAAATATGCCACGGTCGGGCGTTAATAAAAGGTGGGAATAAATGATGTACCTGTTTGCACTATGTGGTGAGGAATGTTCGTGTTACTTCCTGCATGTCAGCCCAAAATTATGTGGTCGAGACGCATTCGTGGCAACACGAATTTTCTATAGAGTGCAATGACATCCCAGTCACCAACAGTATACCTGTGTAGATTTGGTATTCAAAGGGTGGAACATAATTTTCGAAACACACCAAGAAGTTTCCTTTTTCTTCTTTCTTTTTTTTCTATTTAAGCGTTTTCTGGTTTCGATTTGCGAAATACACAGACACCCATGGTCGGAGAATCAAATGCGTGAGCGCAGCAGATGCAGGTGGTGGCAAATGTCCCGCTTTCTTACCACAGGGTTTCGTTGGCAGTCTGACTTTCAGCAGCCGTTTTTGCATGTTTCGTAACACGTGTATGTGCATTCGGTGATGTCACATGGCTGCCATGTTGGGTCTGGTGCGGCAGCGTGAGAAGGTGAAGCTGCATTTTAGGAGAAAAGTAAAGGTCCGACCCCGGTAGCTATTCAATAATGCGCTTAGCATGCTTAATTGAGAAGTGGGTATTGGTGGCACTATGTTGCACTATCTGTTGCGGGTGGCGCTCTCCTTACCGCCGTGCCTTACCCGTACGCGGAAGTCAACCGGTACTTCCAGCACCACTTCGAGGACCAGTTCGGAACTCCGCGCAGCGTCTGCATTGTTCGACCAGAGGCACAGCGATTCAACGACATCTTCCTCAAAACGTGTCTTGTCACGTACGAGGGAAGGATGTGAAAACGCTCCCCTTCCCACCGTTCGGTACCACCGGTAGCGGTACAGGTGGTATTGCGCCTTTTTTTTTTTCCTGCTGTTATACCTGCCGCACGAGGGGCACTTTACCTATACGTTATACCTGCCGCACGAGGGGCATGGAGAAATTCGATCCCCATCGAAAGTACCCCGTGTGACACCGCGGTGTAAGACTGCACTTCTGGATCGGCCCACAAAAAGGGTTCGACGCGAAAAAATCGCGGCTACTTTCAGAAGTAAGCTAGGCGCTTTAGAAATATGTACTACCCGGCACGGGATTCTGCTGCTTAGCACGAGGTCTCGTACTCGGTTCACAACCGCAGCGGTCGTGTTTCGATGGGTGCTGAATGCGCACATTTATTTATTTGGGGCCGTAGTGTATGCGGGAAAGGCAGTCCTGCGTCTCCAATGGCGTCGCTAGCAGCATAGAGTTTCTCACTATATTACCTAGAGGAAAATCTGGCGCTGCTGCGCTGTGGTATGCATGGGAATGCCGGTATATTGTGACTTCGGATTGGCATCGTTCTCGGAGGGCCAGACAAGCACCGATCCGTCTGTCACAATGATTCACTTTGTACTAAAACAGCACGTAAAAAGCTGTTTTAGCTTTATTATTACACAAAAACGTGTTTTGTTTAACCATGAGACTTCTTATTGCATGTATAATTATATAATGCCTAAAAAGTATCAGCGGGCCGCTAAAGTTGGAGGACAGATGACAGGATTCGCGCTCGCTTTGAAACAGTTTGTCGTCTGTTCTTGCGTTTTTTTTTTTTCACTTGGTCGTGCATTGTATGTGAGTAATTATGTAATATGCGTGAATGGAAACATTTTATGGAGATTTTACTTTAAGAATGCGTTATTTCTGTAGCCATATCCACGTTTTAGACGAAGCCTCTTACAACACAAGCCTCGCAGTCCGATGACGGCACAGCGCCCCTTAATAAACTCCCATAGACGATGGCGCCAGATTTCCCTCTATATGTTATAGTGAGGAGCTCTATGGCTAGCAGTAACTTAGTGGCGTTTGCATGGTCTCCGAGATTCAGCAGTTCGCGTCGCCCGATTTCGAAGGCTGTAAGAGGTAGCGAACTGTATCGTAGCACGGAATAGCTTTGTTTCTCTTTTTTTTTTTCTGGGGAGGGGGGCGAGGTGAGGGGGGTGAAGTAGCATGTGGGTGCTGTTCCATGTCGTTTTATGCCAGGTACCCTCGTACACAGAAATTTCGAGTGGGACACGTGAGCGGCGTGACCGCCATTGGGACGGCGGCTGGGAAGGAATTAAGTACCCGCAAAAACGTCTGTGCTAGAATTTCGTAGCCTAATAACGAAAATCCATTACTAGGAATGTGGCAACGAATACAAATTAAAGGAGGAAATGTAGTTACGCAAAAAGTGGGGAGAAACGAAAGGCTGAGGAAATCCTATTGGGCGCGACGTCGGGCTATAAGTGGCAGCACCGTCGCCTGGGCGGTCGGCGGCTTCATCGAAGTGTACACGGCGGCGGTTCGCTGTGAGAAATGAAACGCGCTGTCTGCAGTGAACTGGTTATATGTTGCCCTCCAATATTTTTCCATGAAACGCACGGAACATTCCTACTACACATTAAAGGAGCACAAAACGCAATTTCAGTCCCGGTACATGGTTAGTGCTTTTTGCTGGTGTTCAGCTTGCGTTCAGCCTATTCTGTTCGCGCCGCTGTTCCTGAACTCAACTTTCTTCTATTCTTGTACTGGTTATAAAAATGCCTGTGCAGTTGAAACCCGATTTAACAAAGTGACGACCACGCTCGAGTTATTTCGTTAAATCGGGAAGTTTGTAAAATCGAGAAAGGAATTTTTCAGTCCTTCGAAACCTAAAATTATAACATAGCGACACGCAAAAGCTACCGCGACATCGTATTTGCCGCTAATCCAGCCATCTGCTGCATATACCACGAAATAACGTAAAAAAAAAAACACCGCCGTCCCTACCGAGGCGGTATTTAGTGCGCAGTTCCGTGCATGGGCATGGCGTGCAGCCTCTTCAAAAAAATTAATTAAATTATGGGTTTTTATGTGCTAAAACCACTTTCTGATTATGAGGCACGCCGTAGTGGAGGACCCCGGAAATTTCGACCACCTGGGGTTCTATAACGTTCACCTAAATCTAAGTACACGGGTGTTTTCGCATTTCGCTTCCGTCGAAATGCGGCCGCCGTGGCCGGGATTCGATCCCGCGACCTCATGCTCAGCAGCCCAACACTATATAGCCACTGAGCAACCACGGCGGGTCCTCTTCAAAATAAAGCTCGGGCCGCGACTAGGGCGCCTAGATGCTTCAACGTGTTGGCTTTAGAGCGCACTCTCGAAGAAAAATCTGTCTTTGTGAAAATTGGAAAGAAATCACCGCTTTTTTACTAATTTATTTCAGGAAAAACTTCGTTAAATAGAGTTAGGCCAAATTTCTTTTGTTACTTAGGGTCGATGACAACATTGAACCCTATGGGTACCTGTCGGTGAATGGAAATGTTTTTGTTAGATCGGGTTTCGTTAGATCGAGTTTTAACTCTATTCCTGTGCAGTGAAGTTAAAGCAGGTAGTTATTGTGACTCTACTTCACCGCTTGAACGCGTACATAAGTACCTTTTACTTCTCTTTCGATTGTCTGTCAAACACAGAATAGTTAATAATTTTAGTAAAATTACGCGTACGGCACTATAAGTGACAGCGCAGTGGCAGGGTCACCGTGTGGCATCGCACGAATTTCTTTTTTTTCCCGCGGTAACAACAAAAACATTTTATCACAAGGGTCTTGCATGACTACATCGAAGCATGAGAACAGTGCGAGGGCACCATTCACGTACCGTCACATCCGTGAGAATTGGGTGCCAATAATTTCATATTATTTTAGGAGCCAACCATATTGTGTTGTTTTCTTTTTTTGTGTGTGAGAATAATGGCTGCTACCTCCCGTCGAGCTAACAACACCACGCTATAGAGCTCATTATATTAGCCGCCAGTAACTCAGCTTTACGACGTCATGTGTCTAACGACTGCAGTGCTTACCCATGATCCTCCTGCAATACTATCTTACCGCTTCTCTTCTGTAGCAGATACGGAAAGTACCGAAGCGCGAAAATTGGCTTGCGTGGCAAAACTATTTCTGTGTAGGGGTATATCCACATAATAGAGAGTTTTAGAATAGGGGCCCCGAACATTTCGGGGCCCCAAAGAAATAGCGTCGAAGCCACTGCGCATGCGCGAGTCGCGAACTGCGTTTGCGTTTTGCGTTGGGAACGCTATTTCACCGATTTAGCGGAAGTCCAAATAGCGTCCCCAAAAGCTTTGCATCAGCAAACATGGCGGCACCCATCGAAGCGACGGCTCTAACCTAGCACAAAACTGGGTTCGATTCGTGGTAACGCGTGAAGTTCGCAAGCTAGGAGAAGTGACTGCCGTTGTCGCTTTCTCTCAACTAGCGTATGTTATTCTATTTTGGATATTATGGCTCGTAAACCTAACATGGCTAAGCTTGGCTGGTCAAGGCACGTAAAGTTGGCTTGCTCAAAACCAAGCGCAACTAATTGTTTGCTGCTCACAGAATAACCTCTACATTGTAATTCAACGTGAATACACGCAAGTCAAAATTACTATTCCTATCATAAAATTGTATATTTTATTTCATTATTTCTAATAGCTTTTCTTTGACGCCATAGTGGCGCTGTCAGCGCAAGACGCTATCCGCAAACGTAAAAACCTGTTCTAAAACTCTTCACTCCTGCATGCCCCAACGCTAACATCCGCAAAGCTCTTTGGGGCCCCAAATGATTGCGGCCCTTATTCTAAAACTCTCTAATAAAAGGGCCCTTCGGAAACAACTTAGTATAGTTGCGTAACTGCTCATCACAATCACAGCCATGCCATTATGCGCTCTAATGTTTGGGGTCGGGCATGAAATGGATGGTAGATGGCCTATCCTGTCATCCAACTTATCTATGCTGAGGACGTTGTTGAAAGGAGAGACTTGTTCTCATCGAGAACGAGGAATATGGGATTTATTTACCGTATTTACATGAGAACGTTACAGTTCATCAGTTTAACATGACTGAAAGACGGATGCACACCGAGGAGCCGCCAATGGTTCCTTAAATACACTCTGTCCCCCTAGATCCCTAGGTGAGGGAAAACGGATGTTCGACCAAACGGAGCGTTCAAAGTCGTCGTCGACCCGCCTTTGAAGGGGAACGTTTACACACTCACTTCTGCACAGGTTTCACTGAACACACCGAGGTGAGAGGGTTTTTTGCAGACAGGGGTTTTTACTCGAGCAGGCGCCTCTTGATCCAAGAAATGACCCCGTAGTCAGTGGCCGCCGCGTCTGTCCATTGACTGACGACATCTAAGACCCGTGAGGCGGCACCGCAAAACACCTTCTTCCAGGAGTTCCACCGCTTCAAACAAACCGTGACGGCGACGGCGAATCCACTAGCAATACCACTGGCCGCGTCATTGACCGATGACTTCTGGCGCCCGTGAGACCTCAGCTGCAAAATATCTCCCCCGCTCCAAGCAACCCGTGGCGGCCATGGCGAATCCACCAACAATACTTGGTCTGCCGACCGCGTTTAGTCATAGCGGCGCCGAGGGGGTGTTGATTCGTTGATCGGCACCCCTACAAAACGAGTCACCGCAACAAGTGGAGTAGGGTTCCAAGGTCGCTTCTGGGAAGCTCGCCACCTTCGCAGCTGCGGCTGGCTGGGAAAATTTTGTAGGTCGGTACCCTTGCAGGCCGTTCGTAACAACGCCTAAGGTCAACTGTATCCTGCGACATCATATGAGCCCTTGAGATTTCCTTTACTACTGAGTGGTCTCACGCAACCTCGTTGATATTTCGTTTTATCACAAACATTGCGGAATGATCGACGCATCGCTACAATGAGCACGAGGTCGCGGGTTCGAATCGCGGCCACGGCGGCCGTATTTCGATGGGGCCGAAATGTGAAAACACCCGTGTACTTAGGTGCACGGTAAAGAACCCCAGGTGGCCGAAATTTCCGGAGTCCTCCACTACGGCGTGCCTCACAATCAGAAAGTGGTTTTGGTAAAACCCCATAATTTTAAAGATCGCTACAAAGAATCGCCAAAGTTCGGGTATCGCGGCGTCCACTTCATTTGTTTAAAACGATGCCGAATGATCTTTGTGAAATGCTTGAATCACGATGCGACCATAGCATTTTAATGACTGTGACGAATGGAGGGCGCAACGATCACGCATCGCGCGCTCGGTGCGTGCCGTCATTGATATTATTGCAGCGCAAAGACTACAGCGCAAAGCCAAATGAGTCTCTGCAGTGTAAAAGAAAAATGCATACCGCCATTTATGACTGAGCTGCAACCACTGAGCAAACGTAATCTAAAGAATATGCGCACCGCACGCGCACATGATCACAAGTAGCGGCTAGCAGACGATGCGACGTGCTGTCGACACCATCGGGCTTCAGCCTGTGTCCGCCAGGCGGCGACTCTGCTCGATCTCGCGGAAGGCACACTCTAAAAAAGTTTACACCCCTTGGGGCTTATCTTGTCCCGAAACAATATTCGTCATCTTCCTTGCTCGCGTTTCCTCTCTTGAAAACCCGGCGCTCGCTACTTTCCTGTCGAGAATGATGTGTCAAGCTGATAACGCGCAAGCCGTTCGTGACTAGGAAGTACCGGGCTAGCAGCGTAAAAAAAAGAAAAATGCGGGCAAGACAGATGACGATTATTGTTTGGGGAGAAAATGCAACCCAAAGCGTGTAAACTATTTTAGAGTGCATAGAAAAGGGAGTTAAGGGGCTGTAACAAGAAACTAAGGACCACACAATGAGCGATGGAACAAAAAACGATAAGCATAACACAAGGAGACAGGAAGACGGTGGTGGGGGGTTAGAGAGTAAACCGGTGTAACCGACCTTTCCCTTGAGATGAACAAAATGGAGCTGGGCAGGTCATGTAATGCATACACCAGAAAACTGGTCTGCGTGAACAGAATGGAAGGTTGCCAAGGGCAGGGAAATAGAGTCGAGGACGGCAGAGGTTTAAGTGATGTGATAAGACTAGGATGGAGTTGACTGTTGCAGGGCAGACGTAATTGGAGATGGCTAGAATGGTAATCGGGGATCGTAGGTAATTGGCCAAGGGCTACTTCAGAGGCACTTAAAGCAGCGAGACATGAACGATGCCCGCAGCCGCAATTTTTTTTTCTTTATCTTCTGTCCTACTGTTTCTTTCTTTAAGCTATTGTACGAGAGTAAAATATCGAAGTTTCGCCCGAAAGGTGAAGCATTGATTGCGATAGCAAATTGCTAGACAGCTATACGAAGTAAGCGTGGAAGGTTTATTGCTCGTGTAAACTTGTTAGCATTCGTTTACTAACTATATTGATAATCATGGTGTCACGTGGGCACAGGCGAACATGAACACATCCCACACGATGGCCGCAGACACTCGCTTTGAAAACGCTGGCGTGATGAAGAGCGGCAGCAGCGGCGAGCGAATTGACCTTCGCGCTGCCTCTCGCTTCAACGCCAACAAAGCGGCGATCACACAGCGCACACGAAGCCATCAGCCCTCGGTGGTGCTACACTCAGTACCTACCGCAAATTAGTTTCAAGATAGGGCCCGCGCGGGCGCCGCTGAAGTTGAACGCCCTCACCCCTCCATCCCCCCCCCCCCCTCCGCCCCTTCTGCCTTGCGCGCGAGTTCGCGCCACGATACTTCTTGGCTCACCCTCAGATGCGTTCACTCGCGCCCACAGCATATGGTGCGCGGCCGCAATGTTATCGCACTTGGACTTTATACGGGACATCACGACGATGACGGAAATGTGCCTGCGGTGTCCATGTAATTGCTACTGCAATAAACCAATTAATCAAGGTCGCTGGGAAAAACGTTTGTCCTTGTGTGGCCATGAAATAGCCTGATGATAAACGGATGCGTGTTACGATAAGGAGCGAGCAAACAACGAAGCCAACAAAGGCGTAGTGGAAGTGCACTATTTTTACTAATTCAACTATCAATAATGAAATAAGAGGGTTAAATTTGTAATATTCTGGCTGAGTAACTGAAAAGGAGAGTGAGACAAAAAAGATAACCTTGAAACTTGTAGCAGGGGTCATGCGCACAACTTCTGCGCAATGCTTGTGGAGCTTTATCAAACGACCTTTAGAAATGTCCGTGCCTCTTTCCGCCTGTGCATTTTGCATACAGTTGGCCACAAAACTTTAATAGACACGAGATTTGAAAGAGAGCCTGAATTCCTGCGAAACCTGGGTATGTAACATCCGACCCAAAGTTTCGGTCTGCAATGAAATTAAGAGTTTGATGAAAACCCGTCTGGTTGGGAGGGAAACATTGTAAGTAGTTGAAAGTTTGACACCGATCTGTAATGTTGTCAAGCTATAATGTTTACAACCTGCATAGTGATCCATTAAAATCAAAGCGCCTTAAACCATAACAGGGGAGAAACAGTGAAGCCTGTAAGCTTTTGTGACGAACTACACCTGCTAGGTCGTCCGTTTTATTAGAAACAGACTTATTAAAGAAATATTCATTGGTAGATATTACAATTCTGTCATATCAGCCGAATTGCTTGAGGCGGGTACTACTACTGTTTGTGTTCCAAGTTTGTTTCTATGAACATAGATAACCCGGTGTATGTATAACCTAGCCCTGGGAGTGCTAGCTGTTCTGACATGGGGAATATCGAGTAAAGCACAGGTGATGAGTAGTACATAATCTCAGAACCAGGCGACTAGTCAATAAATTTCCATATGCTATCTCAAGTCGTCAAGGCTGCTTGAGGGTTTGTCGAAATGGTGTTCTTTGCCTCCTGATTAAATCTTTCAGTCAACCGGTATTGCATTTCCTGTATCCTCAGTTTTTACTACAGAAATACATTTTTATTTGAAAGGGTCTGAAAACGAGCTCGTTGGTATGCGTCCGTGGTGGAAAATTAGCGCTAAAAACACGGACAGACGAAAGAACGCAGGATGAGCGCTGCCTGTGTTCTTCCTTCTGTCCGTCTTTTTAGCGCTGTTTTTTTGCTACCATGGACATATTAAACAAACTATGCTTGATGTGTCTGGCCATTTCTCTGAACACATGATAATAGCACATTTATTTTGGTTTTAGAAAAATTCCGTATATTAAAGGAGTACTGACATTAGGCTTTTGTCTATCGATCTTTGTCATTCTTTATTGGATAGATGTTGATCAAGTAATCACGGTTTGAAGCCTATCTTGCTTTCAGTATCTTAAAGCATAAAAAAGGTGGCAGTTTTGCCCGAAAGGCGAAGCATCGATTGTGATAGCAAATTAGTAGACAGTTATACGAAGGAAGGGTAGTAGTTTTATCGGCCGTATAAACTTGTAGGCATTCGCTTATTAACTATATTAACAAGCATGGCGTCACGCGCGCACAAGGAAACATGAACACACGTCACTCGACGGTCGCGGAAACTCGCTTTTGAGACTCGGGAGTGAGGAAGCGCGGCAGCAGCAACGAGCGAATTGAACTTCGTGCTGCCTCTTGCTTCAACGCGAACTAAGCGGTGAAAACATGGCGCACACGACGCTATCAGCGCTCAGCGAACTCTGTGCCCATCGCAGATCGCTTGCAAGATACGGCGCACACGCGGCTGCGCCATAAACAGCAGCCGCCGAAGTAGAACGGCCCTCTCCCTCGCCTAAATCCCTCCCCCCATGCTTCGCGCGCGACAGCAGACGGCACGCTTCCACCATTGCGCGCGCTAAAACTCCTTGATAATTTGAAAGTAGCGAAACTCTCCGCTACGCGGCGCTTTCCTCCTCGATTATCCTCGCGTGCCTGCTGCGCGCGCTGCGCCCGGCACGCTCTTTCTCCTTGGCGCCCGCGGTGGGGCCGCTGTATTCGATGGAGGCGCACGATTATGGGCCACTTGCGCGCCCCAGTGGTATGGTATGGTATGATGAACTTTATTTAATGTCCTGAAGATCAACCTTTAGGTTGACACAGGCGGCTCCCACGTCGGGACAGTAAGGTAACCTTACCGCCGTATCGTGGGCCTTCTGGACGGCCTGTACTTGGTCGGAAAGAACTCCACTGCGTAGGACTCGCCGCCACCAGTCTCTCTCTTTGTCACAGTCTGTGAAAGTCACAGGACACTACCAAAGCATGTGATCCAGAGTAATGATGCCATTACACTTCTCGCAATTGATTTGTACCTCTCTTTCAGGATATAGCTTATTAATAAAGGTTGGACTTGGATAAGTTCTTGTCTGCAACAATCTCAGAGTCACTGCTTGAGCTCTATTGAGCTTAGCGTGTGGCACTGGGAATTCCCTTTTGTTCATGTAGTAATTCCTTGTGATTTCATCATATGTAAGTAATTGGTCCCTGTTCTCCTCCTGTATATTATTAAGGTCCTGGTCGCGTAGTGCACGGATAGTAAGTCCTCGTGCAGCTGCGTTAGCCATCTCGTTTAAATTCTTCCGAGGTGGATCGATAGACCCCATGTGCGCAGGAAACCAGCGGATTTCGATCCCTTGGCTGTCCAACTCACCGATCAGCTGGGCAGCCCTTTTGGTTACAAAGCCATTGGTAAAGTGTCTAATAGCCATCTTAGAGTCGCTGTAAATCTTCGTCCACTTATTATTCATTAAAGCCAATGCTATCGCTACTTGTTCCGCGACTGTCGTGTCTTTAGTCATGATTGTAATAGCATCCCGAGTGAGACCATCTGCATCTACTACTACTGCCGTAAAGGCTTTCTTTCCTCTGACCCATGCAGCATCTACAAAAGCCGCATGTTCCCTGTCGTGTTTTATCTCTTGCAGGAGAGCTTTGGCCTTTGCCTTTCTTCTTTCCAGGTTGTGCACCGGGTGCATATTTCTGGGAAAAGGAGTTGTCTTGATCATCTCTCTTATGCTATCTTTTAGTTCTACTGTGCCTTCACCTGAAATCTTGGATTCGGTTGAGCACCACCCTACCTCTTATAGTATTGCTCTTCCTGGCTTTGTTCCAGAGAGCCTCTCTCTGTGGGCAATTTGCTGAGCTTCAATTATCTCGGCTATTGTTTTGTGGAGCCCCAGTTTCAATAATTTATTATCTGGCGTGTTAATCGGTAACCCCACTGTTGTTTTGACTAGCCTTTTAATTAATCTGTTCAACTTGTTTAGCTCTGTCTGTGTCCAACTGAGCATCCCAGCTACATAGGAGAAGAGATACAAGGCGAAAGCGTGGACCAGTCTCATGGCGCTCTCCTCTCCCAGCCCTCTGTGTCTGTTAGTGATTCTCCTTAGCAGTCTTATCACCTCCACAGTCTTGCTTGTGATGTGTCGTATTGTTCTTCCGTTTGCCCCGTTTGCCTCCAGGAATAACCCTAAGACTCTAATGGATTCTACTCGCTTAATAGATTCGCCTGTCTTCGTGGTTAGTACTAACCTGGGTTCTTCCTCGGGAACATATCCAGTGGAGTAGAAAATTTTTTAAAAATGGTGGTAACAACATTGAGAATGCTAAAGTTAACGTTTATAAGGAGGTTGGTTTCTTCTTAAAGCTGTATGAATGGGGCATACCAATGTAAAAGGAGCTTTGAGGCGAGTTCTCTACTCCAGACATTTTTGCTGCCACATAATATGATGCTTTACTTTGTGCATCTGATCTGGTGTTGCTTCTGGCACATCCCTCTCTGTTTGGCTTTTTTTTTTCTTGCTTGTGCACGCATGTACACTGCAGCTATACCAGCGTGCCTTCTTGTAAGGAATTAGCCGCAAGTGCATAGTCCGTCCTTATGTTTGTCTTCTCATTGTGAAAGTATCTTTTGCGCTGTAGTCTCTAAACTAAATAGGATGGTTGCGCAATTTCAACGCGAGTAAGCGTGTGCGATTATGTGAACACCCCCAGCACATTGCCTTTATCCGTGAGAAAACCAAGTAATAATCGTCACCCACTCATGCGTGCATGGTAGCCCAATTCAAAACAAATTCAAGAACTGAAAAATAATATGGAAAGTCTACTGGAGTTGTCTAAGTATGCGTAAGTATACCCCCGAATTTCAGTTAGCCCATCCCCAAATTTAAGTTGGACCACGTTCAAATTTCAAGTTGGCTTACCCCCAGATTTCAATTTGGCCTATCCCTAGGTTTAAGTTGGCCCATCCCGAAATTTCAAGTTGACGCATCCCCAAATTTCAAGTTGGCCCACCCACAAATTTTAGTTGACCCACCCCCACTATAACTTCCTCATGCATTTTCTAACTAGCCCTATGTATCTATGTGTGTATCTCTTCTTACTTTTGGGGCAGGAGGGGGGTTTAACTTGTTCCTTATCGCTTATAAAGCTACCAGTGATCTGCATTTACACTACTGCAATGATCAAACCTCTTAACTGTGCAAATTACGCATTTTTGTGCAGATACAAGGCATTGTACTTTTCACGTGACGGAGCAGGGGTACTCGCCAAAGAATGCTTGCGCATTAAAAAAGCAATGTAGACTAGCTGGCGCTCATCAACCGCAGTGCCACGGGTATACTTGGAATTGCTTTTTTCAAGGCCTGCATTCAGTGTATCTAAGTGACTGACGCACACATCGAAGTAAGCTGGCAAGAAAACTCCTCTACAAGCCGCTATTTCGATTTTCATTAAAACAGGCAGCGGATCGTAACAATCACGAAAAGTCAGATCGAGAGACCGTATCTTCGCACATAATTGTTGACAGCGGAAAGCAGGACCTATAGTGCAGCATTTTCGACTGAATTACAGTTGACATGCGAGGTGATGAGTCCCAGCAGAATATTCAGCATACTGAGGACACCCTCATTTTTTATGCTACGTACAAATGCAGTACAACGCTCATGAGCAGGCAGGAAGAATTTTAAAAAGCCTTAGGGGATGCTTTGATACGAGCAATAAGAAACGTGCCTCACCTCGTAAACAACACTGTTCCTTGTCGGAACAAAGTTATTTTGGCCAATGTTGGTGCAGCCACTGCTTCTTGCGCAAGCCGTCACGCTTTCTTTTTGGTACCATAAAAACTGCATAACTGGTTTGTTGTAGTTAACTTTAACTGACTTGTTGCAGTTAAATGCGCTACAGCATGGCATAGCGCTATAGCACAACACTGCAGGAAACACAACGGGCAACGTTCGCTCAGCCGGGCCAGCCGGGCTAAGGATAAAAATGGCGCCAATGAAAAGAGTTAAAAAAACAAGCAAAACGCAAGATCCGCACGTTTCCAAGGTCAACGGCAAGGAGACCAATCACCGTGCAGAAAAATGCGGGCGAAACTGGTTCCCGCGGAGGGAAACCGCAACGGGCGAGGAGGTCGTGCGGCGGCGGCAGAGTTCAAAGAGTGGCGGTACTTGCAAATTATCAAGGGAGGTTAGCGCGCGCGAGATTGGGCCGCGGTCGTCGACTCACCCTTGCACGCTTGCATTCGCACATACAGCATACGTCGTGCAGCGACGATGTTATCACCCTTGGACTTCATACAGGTCATCGCGGCGACGGCAGAAATGCGCCTGGAGGGTCCATGTAATTGCTATCGCAATAAAAAAATACCTTTTAACGCCCGTTTGTACATGTGGCATGCGCAGGGTGACTTCAGATGGGGTGCTAGACACTAGATACATCATGGAACTAGGTAATGGTTGCATGACACCACACACCACTGGCACATGCACCCACACTATGATCGTACTGACATAGGCCAAGACAGTTGAGCGTTTAACAGGATCACATGGGAAAGTAGGTGAAAGGGCTCCCAGTATCCTTGGAGAAGTGACAGCAGAGAATGAGGTCTGACCCATTGAAAATGCAGAGAAGCACATAATCAAGCAGCAAGAAAAGGCCAATTTGGTGGCACGTGGCTAGCTTTTGACGAGTCATTGTGTGACCTTCAACAATGGCTTCAGCCTGACCAGCATGTGCGAGTGGTTCGTGATACCATGTGGCAACCACCTCCAGTTCCCATGATCTGTCCAATCTTCATTATGTACGAAGCCAGGCTGCTCTTGACACATATGTTGAATTGATCACTTTAAAAGTTGACATAATTAATTATTTGTTGCGTTCTCAAAGAATTGTGTATATGTACCTTAAGCAAGTAGTACTCAAAATTTTTGTGCCGTGCTCATATAACTTTTTGCTAATGCTTTTAAATATTTCTGCAGGTGCATATCTTGTCTGAGACTGTAAAGGGGAAAATTAGCCTGTTGGCGTTAGTTTATCTTGTATTGCGCTAGGTTCAATTGAGTAAGACTAATGGCATGACAGGACAGGCCAAACAGGAACAACAAAGCACAATGTCGTTCTTGTCAGGTGTGTCCTATTGTGGTATTAATTTAATGTAAGGTGTCCTGATCTTAGTGTCTTAGTTCTTAGTGTGTTAGTTGATCTTAGTGTATTTCCTGCAGTGATTTTGTCCTGTTGCCAATGTCTCAAAGTTTTCAGCTCTGGTTAAGACGGTGAGTTCCACATTTGTTGAGTTTTAAGAGGACACTTTTCCTCCGGATCTTCTGTCTGAGAAATAGAGAACGGAATTGTAATTTGGTTGGCATCAACTGCACCGATATTGATGAGGTTACTTTGATGTAAAAGTAAAGGTTAAAGTCTACTGACTGTAGGAAGCCACTTTTTTATTTAAGCCACCCATTTGTCAACAAAAGCTTTGAATATTGCCAAATTGCAAAACCTTGGACCTCCAAGTTTGTAACTATATATATCTGCAATAAACAACACTGCCACAATCTTGTAAATAGTGCCTATTAAATATCTAAAGTGGACAAAATGAATGGATTGAAAACTATTCTGAAATACACTGCTGATTTATGAGGATGACTTTTGCAATACCCTTGTAAAACAAACACTTTTCCATAAGCTGTAAGGTCATATATAAGATTTTTCCGATTCATATTTCTGTCTGCTGTTATTGCTAAGTTTATGTGCTTGCTCTTTGTGCTTTGAAACGGTATTGAAATGTTTTCCGTGAAAGAGGGGCGGCAGTGAAATGGAATGTGTTTGCATATTATTTGTCGGAAGCAGCAGAGTCTTTTGTCTGCAGAAGTGACTGCTGCCACAATGCTTGGTTCCTTTTGCTTTTAAGCTGTGGCACATGGGAGAAGGCGGTCTGAAGCTGAAGAACGATACAAAGGTCAACACTTGGTTTTACTTGTTGCAAGTCAGAATCTGTGTTTTTTCTGCCCTAGTCAATTGCTCCGGATGCTTCAGTTTAAGGATGGATCCCTTCTGATTTGCTAATTTCCAGCCCTCTTTTAGGTCTTTTGGTTGGCGCGGTAATTCCTATTCACTTTACAGTTTCTGCATCAGCATGGTGTGTTCTTTTTTCTCAATGTCCCATTCTATTTTGCAGGTGATGCTGTACGTGAACAAGGTTGGGCCTTACTTTAACCCGCACGAGACATACCACTACTACCAGCTGCCAGTATGCCGACCAGACAAGGTCAGATTCTGTGCCTGACTTTCCTATAGAACACGATGCATAGTAGCTTATCACTGGTTGAAACAGCCTTTTGAAGAAAAAAACTAGGCAATCATCATTGCACTGTATCTTATAAAAAATTTGAATTTTTTTCTATTTTCTGTTGTTTAGCTCTCTCATGTAGTGAACAGAGCAACAGGGAGAGTGAGGATCTCTCCTTAAGAATGCTGACTATTTTATATGCAGTCACGTTCATTGCTCAATCATGTTCTCAATACAAATGGACAGAGTACGAATGCATAACAGGCTCCTCGCCAAGTTCATGATGCATCTGCGTTTCATTCCTTCATGCTTCAAGAAACAGTTCCTTTATAGAGCACACAAGCATGGAGGTGTGTCCCTGTGGTCCATCGATAATGATTTTTCTGCTGTAAGACACTGCAGGCATGAACAGTCAAGATCAGTGGTTGTAGTGTTGAAGAAAGCTCATTGCAGAAATGGATAGTTTGAGGGATTGCCCTGACATCCTGTTGCCTTACTCTGTACTTCAAGAAACAATGCCCTATTATACCAGCACAAGAAAGTGATGCCCCAATGCTTCACCAACAGTGAGCGTGTAGCGATCATTCATCACATAACAGACATAAACAGCTCAGATCGGCAGGTGTTGGGACAAAGAATAAAGCTTGCAGCAGAAGCTGATAGTTTGAAAAAGGATTGGGCAAGGGTATTTCCCTGTCCAATGAACATCCCTGCCAGTGTCCTTGCCTTCTGGTATAGCGGCACGCAGAAGTTGAGAAGAATATGCACCATGCACGGCAAATTGACCCATTTGGATTGAAGATGTGGGTATCACTTGCTCTTAAAGGGCGAAAAAGATCCAAAGCAGAAGGAGCAAAACGAAGGCAGGCACATGGTTTCCCAAAGGATGAAAGTGGAGTGGAAATTTCACATGGCGATCCACTGGTGAATACATGTTCCCTTTGGGGGCACTTGCTGCTGAGTTCGTAGCCTGTCACTGACTATAGTGCATCGAACAGAGCAACTCTCCAGCCTCATGTCAAAGAATCTTTTGTCACAAGATTTGTGTAGTTTTCTGCATATTGTGTGTCTGGAAATGAAATGGTGTAATGGAGTACTGGATATATAGGAGAATATTTTCAAGAAATATACATCCAAACAACATTTAGACATTGACTTCCTTTAGACGTTTCATTTATTTTTTAAAGGTGGATTTTAAACATTCTTTGGCTCTTTTTCTGTTTTGTGGGTACATCTGATCTACTAACACTTGTCGTGCAAGACAAAGTGGGTTACTGTATGGGGGCCCTTTTTTAGTTGGCAGATATCTAGTAATAAGCAATAGTTTTATCCTCAGCAAATGTATTAGTGTTGGTGAGATACAGAGTTCGGGGTTACAAGCATCAACACATGTGGAGGCACCTTGTGGTGCTGCGTCCAACCAGAGCATGTGAATCTCTGTTAAAGGTGGACGAGTGTAAACCTTCTCGAATGCATATCGAATAGAAATAGTAAGTATTGAATATCGAATAAAGTATTGAATAGCCAAACACAGACGCATATATTTACAGCAGGAACATTTAAGTTGCTGCAAAAAAGACCGCTAACTATCAGCGACAAATGATCCTTATTAAACAACAGATTACCATTCGTCATCAGAAATTTTTTTTAAATAGCCTCGAAACAATGTTAGATCCTGGCTGCTAGCAAACTCTCCATTAAATAAGGACTGCTGTATGACTAGTTTTCCAAAAGTGCTAAATAAATGGTTGCCGAAAAAAAAAAAGAAGTTCTGGAAAAAGAAAAAAAAAAAGCTGTTGGAGGGCTTGTGTGCCCTACACACACGTGAAATGGCCCGTTGCAAGAAAAACATTACCGGTTGTAGCATAAAAAATAAAACTTCTACATAGCTAGACTGAAAAACACTAAATGATAAACTACAAGCAAAAATCATGGGCAACCATGTAGACTTCCGTCGCGAAACAGAAATCGAAGCTTGCATTACCCATTTTATTTATGCATTGCTTCGAAAACTTTTGTTGTCACACTTCTGATAATTAGCAACACTTTATTTAGCAGATAGAGTACAGTAACCAGACCTAAACAGTCGGTTGTTGCGAAATATTATAGTTTGTTTCAAATGTTCGAAAATACCTAATAGTTCCTTTACGAGTACGAATCGAATACTTCGCGCTAAATATTCGTATTCGAAATTTCGAATGTTCGCCCATTCCTACTTATAGTATTATGCGATTATATACCGTGTTTACTCGAAAATAGCTCGACTCCTACATATCGGACTTGCCAAAAGTAAAGATCTTGTCACGGCCGGCGATCCTGTGGTCGGTGCTTGGACGAAGACGGCGGTGCGGTTATCTGGTGTGCACGCGCTAGCCCTACCTTTGCTGCAGTGTTTTGCGTCTTGCCTTGTAACTATATCCTTGTATATAGATTCTTCCCGTAACATATTTAGTGGAAGTGCGGGGTAAGCTCGCCAAAACACAGGGAGCTGGATCTTCGCAGCGGACAGCACGTTGCTGCCGCCACAGTGACAGACCAAGCGGCCCAATACGAACAAGGCCCGTCACCGGTAATTCTCTTGCATCCTCGTTATCCCGGGACTTTCAGTGCCACAAGCGGCATGGACGTCGATCAGCGGCTGGTTATGTGTGATCACGGCAGCAACAATAACAAGTGGGACCTGACGATAATGCTTGCGAATGTCATCTTCTACTTGCGGAGCACTGCGCGACTCTGGTTTGAGACGCATGAGGAAAGTTTGACAAGTTGGGACGTCTGTAAGCAGAAAGTACGCGAGCTGTTTGGGAAACCTCTCGGACGACAACTAGCGGCCAAGGAAGAACCTGCGATTCGCGCCCGGACGTCCACTACAGAGCCGTTCATCTCCTATATCCATGACGGGTTGGCTGTGTGCCGCAAGGTGGACGAGGACATGCCTGAAGTGTACAATTAAACTCGGACACGTACTGAAAGGCATAGCCGATGACGCCTTCAATCTGCTGCTGTGTAAGAATTGCTCTACAGTAGAGTCGGTCATCACAGAATGTCGTCATTTTGAGCAGGCGAAAATTCAGCGTATCACTCACCGCTTCGACCGACTTCCCAATACGGCTTCCCAATACGTCCACGTCCTTACGCGAAGGTTTACCCGCGCTACGTCGAACGCCCGCTCCAGAAAACGTCACCAGGATCGCCCGTCGAGAACTCGAGGCCATGGCAACCGTTTCACCCCATGACGGTATGCAAGACAGCCTGGCTACTATTCCACTAATTTAGGCCGTGGTTCGACAAGAGGTCGCGAATATGAGCATTTTACCCGCCTATCATAATGATAATGTTGCTCCCGACCTGGTCCCTCAGTCGTCGTTGCCGCTACACCGAACACGATCTTCACTACACGTTCTCGCAATCCAGCCGATTGGCGCACCCCTTCATGACCGGCCCATCTGCTTCACATGCTCTAGGATTGGCCACATCGCCCGCCATTGCCGCAGCCGCTGCACAATGTCATACCGACCAAACCTCTACAATCGGTGGCGCCCGGAACGTGCACCATATATGCTGTGTCGTTCCGCCCTAAGGCGTCAAGTGCTGAACGCGTCCTCCTAGGGAAAACTGGACCAGCCGCTCACCATCGCCCCAGCGCCGTCAGTCCCGCTCGCCGCAACCTCGTCGCTCTCGCTCTCCCTTGCACCGCCTCTCGAAAAACTAGCTAGTGCAGGCCCCGGAGGTGGCTGGACTTCTCCGGCAAAAACTCCCTTTCTGATCCGACAACGTCGCTGCCGACCAACCGCACGTCTACGCTCCGTCGAGTTTCTTCGACTGCCATTCGGAAACTCGACTGCCAGTCGAGTTTCCGACTACCCGTTCCCCCTCTACCCGATGGCGACTACGTTGTTTCAAGTCGCCCTGAAACGGAACGTCGCGCTCCCCTATACGGTGGTGACAATTACAAACAACCGAACCTCTTTTCCCTTCCTCAATTTTGGCTTCTCGACGCAAATTGTCTCTCGCGGCATGTCCCTCGCGCATCTTACCCCATTGGCCGACCACATGGTTTCTGCCCTGACCACAGAATCTCCACCGGATTTTTCGCCGCCGTCATCGCAGTCAAGTTCGTCCTGCAACCACTTCACACGCATGATATCAAGAGACCTCGCTCCGGCACAGGCTGCTGCCCTTCGCCGCGTGCGGTTCTCTTACCAGGATATCTTTGATTTTGGCGACCATCCTCTGGTCCAGACCTCCGTCGTCACCCATCGCATTCACACCGGCGATGCGAGTCCCATTCACCGACGGCCTTACCATGTGTGAGCTCTGGAGCGTGCTGTCATACAGCAGGAAGTTGATAAAATGCTTGGCAAATGCCTCATTGAGCCCTCGTGCAGTCCATGGGCCTCGCGCGTTGTATACTTGTGAAAAAGGACAATAGCTGGAGATTGTGTTGATTACCGCCATCTCAACCAGATTACCAAGAAGGATGCGCATCCTCTCCCGCGTATTGATGACGCGCTCGACTGCTTGCACGGAGCCAGAAATTTCTCTTCCATCGATGCTGGCTCAGGATACTGGCATGTCGCTGTAGACGACCAAGATCGAAAGAAGACCGTCTTCGTGACTCCTGATAGCCGCTATCAATTTAAAGTAATGCCTTTTGGCCTATGTAACACTCCTGCTACTTTCGAACGCATGATGGACTCGCTTCTTCGAGGCATCAAGTGGTCCATATGCCTTTGCTACATGGACGATGTGATCGTTTTTTCGACTACTTTTTTAAGACCATCTTACTCGCCAATCCACCGTGCTTGATGTTTTTCGCCGTGCTCGCTTTCAGCTTAACTCGTCGAAATGTCGCTTTGGGCACCGTCAAATCTGCGTACTCGGCCACCCTGTTGACGCTGCAGTCGTGCAGCCAGACCCTGACAAAGTCAGCGCGGTTAGTCAGTTCTTTACTCCGCGGTTGGCCAAGGACGTCCGCAGTTTTCTTGGCCTGTGCTCGTACTTCCGCCGTATTGTCCAAAACTTCGCGGAAGTAGCCCGCCCTCTTACTGGCCTACTCAAGAAGGACGTCATTTTCACTTGGGGTCGTGAGCAAGCTGGCGCCTTATCCCAACTCGTTGCCATCCTAACGAACCCTCCTGTTCTTGGACATTTCGACCCGTCAGCCAGCACGGACGTTGGTACCGATGCCAGTAGCCACTGTCACCGTCCTCGCACACAGCAGCACGGATTAAACCGCGTGTGGTCGCCTACGCAAGCCGCTTTCTGTCGCCATCGGAGCAAAATTAATCCATCACCGAACGAGAGTGATTAACTCTCATCTAGGCCATCGCGAAATTCCGACCGTAACTCTATGGCAGGTACTTCTCAGTTATTACAGACCACCATGCACTTTGCTGGCCTTCCTCGCTCAAGTACCCCAGTGGTAGCCTTGGCCGTTGGGCACTACGCTTGCAAGAATACACATTTTCCTTGTTCAGCAAATCTGGAGGGCTTCGTCGAGACGCCGACTGCTTGCCTTGATACCCAGTCGATCGCTCTCTACCATAGAAGATGAACCCGAAGCGTTCGTTCTCCCCATTACAAACTTCGTGCACATAGCTGTTGAATAGCGCCGCAACTCATCTTCGCGGCCCATTATAGATGGTCTCAACTCTCCACGCCCTGACCCTTTACTAGCGATGTTTGTGCTTCACAACGACACCTTACACCGATACAACGCCCGTCCTGATGGCGCCGAGCTCTTGCTTTATGTTCCCGCGCATCTTCGCTCTGTTGTTTTGGGCCAGCTTCACGATGCACCGACCGCAAGACACCTAAGCGTATCATGCACGTATTGATGGCCTAGTCTTTTGGCCTAGTCTCTACCGTTCTGCGCGACAGTACGTTGTGGCTTGTGACCTCTGCCAGAGACGCAAGACTACTGCCTGCTGGCAGCCTTCAGCCCCTTGACATCCCCGATGAAGCACTTTTTCGGGTGGACCTCGATCTTTAAGGGCCTTTCCTCATGTCAACCATTGGCAATATATGGGTTGCAGGCGCTACTGACTACGCAACGCGATACGCTGTCACAAGAGCACTTCCCACTATAGCTGTGCTACTGTTGTAGCCGATTTCTTTCTTCACGATGTCATCCTGCGCCACGGTGCTTGCTCCTCGTCAGTTAATCACGGGTCGCGGCCGCTGCTTCCTGTTTAAAGCAGTCGGCGACATTCCTCGTTCTTGCTCGACCAATCGCAAGTTCACCACTGCGTACCATCCACAGACAAAAGGCCTTACTGAGTGCCTCAACCATACTCTTACATATATGCTTGCTATGTACGTGTCCGAGACTGGGACATCAACCTGCCTTTTGTGACCTTGGCCTACAGCTTCAGCCTACAGCTACAGCTTCATTAGAAATGACTAAAAAATGCTTAGTAATGACCACTAATGACTAATAATGACTGAAATTACTTGTAATAACTACTAGTGGCTATGACATGACCAACATGTCTAACGACGGCTTGTAATGACCATAATTGATTACAAATGACTAAAAATGCTTTGCAGTGAGCAGTAAGGATTTTTTAAATAAAGAAGAGAAGAGAAGAGAAACGGCAAAGAGAAAGAGCCGAATGATAAGATGAGGAAGAGTATGCTTTCGTCGTTCACCTCTTAAGAGAGATATTAAGAGAACTGGGTTCTTTTATTATTTTTTTTTTACATTTGCTTCAGGCATGCAATGGGAAATGGTCGCTCTCGACTGCGAATTCCTTGCCTTGAATATAGCGTCCTATCTTTTCAATGGTCCATGCTCTGCACAAACGCTCTTTCTCCGATGTGCTAAACGCCTCTTCTCGCGGTGTCAGTTTTGGACCGAGGTACAGCACGGGAAGCTCTTCACCGCGTTCGTTAAGTTGGGTAAGGACGACACCTAGACTACGGTTGATGACGTCACACAAGAAAATACATTATCTGCAAAAGTCTGGCGAGACAAGCACAGGCCGTGACGACAAAGCTTTCCTCTCAAAACAATCCACATAGTCCGAATAAGCTCCGCAAATCTTCCACTTCTGTGCGACTCACGCACTAACATTTTCTTTCTCTTGCTCACGAAGGACCCGCACTAAAGAAATAACAACAACAAAATTGCTGCGTAAATTGCGCGTTTCAAACTATACGAAGGTTCGAGCTCATTTCTGAATGCTTCTACGCACGCTCCAAGCGATACTCAAAGCGCTGTCATATTACGAATACACGTGCGAGACACGCACCAACGCTTCGCCTCCCTGTGCCGCAGCAAGACACGCCTTAAATGAACGGCACAAACACATTCTAAAATTGTGTGGTTAAACAACGGCTCCGCCAAATAACCCGTCTTAATTTAAAAAAAATAAAAATATCGCGACCACTTCGGAAAAGTGGTCTGATACTCGAGCTCGCCACTACAGGCTTCTAACAAATAACCTAGACTTGGCGTTGCAAGCGTACGTTAAAAAAATGTTAAATTAGAGCCTATCTTTAAAAAAAAACGACATATCGAAAAACAAAGTTTCAAAAATTTATGAGCGCGCAAACCATCTCTTTCAGAATATCAGTGAGCTCCTACAAAAACAATTTAAACAAAGCTAAGACTTGCTTATTGAAACGATCTCTAGTCTCGGAGATCTCAAAACATTTAACCAAACACTAAAAATGAAGAAACAAACAAACAGATGTTTCCACTAACGTGCATGCCGCTTTTCATTCTTAATTGACTGCGGTTGCGTCATGTCTTTAAGCCGTTCTCGAGGGTCGCGCCGTCTGAAAGCTCTTGTCAGCCTTGTCAACCAGGGAATACAAGGGGCACGTAGGCCATTCCCCTCGCTACAGACCCCCGGCACCTTTAGTATACTGGTAACATGCCTCCTAGGCATCGCACTACGAATTCACTGCCCGGTATGACCACTTCGCGTCGCCTTACCGCCGCGCTCTCCTGTGTCATGCAGGTTACCCATCGAAAACTCAACGAGGGGGAACATAATTGCCCCTTGGCTTTGTCCTCCTCCGCGCCGAACGTTGCTTTCTTTCGTCTGGCGGCTCGCACGCGCTGTGATTCGAAACATTCCAAACGACCAACGCGCCTTTTTAATTCTTTCACTGCGCTCCCCGCATGCTTTAGCGGCTTTCCCTTGATTCGGCCGCGTTGCCTTCTCTGCCGCATTCCTGACTCTGCGACGCCTCTTTCTCTTAGCACGTTTTCTGGTGCTAATTTTCGAGTACCTTTTCTTTCTTCCCGTTGGTGGCTCCTCAGCCTGACCAACTTCCCGAATTTCTGTCGGTGAAATCGGAAGGATTTCCTCCTCCAGCTTTACCGTGTCTCCGGAGCTGGCTGTTTCATCCTCTTCCTTCACTCTGTATTTGTTGTGGTAAATCGTCACCTGACTCTCTTCCCAAATTTCTGCCCGGGAAATGGAAAGATCTCTTCCACTGGCTTAACTACTTCTGAGCTAGCTATTTCTTCCTCTTGTTTTCAGGTTTGCTGTCCGCGAGGGGCAAGATTGTGGCCGTGGGGAAGGCTTTTGATTGTATTATGTGCTACTGCTCTGTGGCTTGAAGCCGCTGCTTATCGCATGTGCACTTCGGTCAGGTGTTCTGCACTCCTTACAGGCATCGCTTCCTACCTGTGCTTAACCGAAAGGCGCTCGTCAGGGTCTTCTCAAACTGCTCTAAGCATATTAAACCAACCCGTTTAATGACGTTATCCGCCCCTGCTCCTTTCACCTACTCTGCAGAATTATCCTTCAGGCGACACGCAGCCTCAGCAAAGCTTTCATTGGGCTTCTTCCTTTCCTGTCTCAATCTCCTAAATTACTCTGTGAAAAGCCTGTATTTTGCGAGCAGGCTTGACTTCACTGAACTGCACCTGCCTGCCTTGGCTGCGTTCAGTCGGGCCACCACCTAGCTGCGAGGCTTCTCCCGGCAGCAACGCAAGCAACCGCACCGGCCATGTGTCCTGGTGAAATGATTGCTTCTCACAAATCCCTTATACATTAATCAGGTAGAGACCGATGTCATCTCCTGTTTTGTACGGCTGAAGCAAACTCTTTATTTTCACGCTTTCTGTTTGTAGCGGCGTCGCATCCGCCCTGCGCGCTGTAGTCTCGCTTGCTCTAGTTTTATTTTCGCGAGTTGAATTTCTAGCCGCGTTTCTTTCACATTTTCCTGCCACTCCCTCTCTTCCTCCCTTTTTTTCCTCTCGCGACATACCTTTTCCCAGGAATCCGTGAGCTCGTTCTCCTGAAAACACACTTCGTCAATCGCAGTACGAATTTCGGGCTTCCTCAACTGATGGTTAACATCCATACCGAGCTCTGCTGCCATCAGCAACAGCTCCTCTTTTTTTAACACTGCGATATCCATGCTTTTCCGAGAGCCGACTACAACTGCCCGTGTATTGAACGTACATCCGGTGGGGATCAATCACAGCACATTGCCTGATAAAACCCTGCCCTTATCGTCCTGCAAAACGTAGCACTCACACTCACCCAACATCGCGCACTCACCCAACCTCACCCAACCTCGCGCTTGCGAAGGTCGGGTCTCCCGGAGCCACGTTCCCAGGTCCACCGATCCCAGATCCTGAGGACTGCCTTCTGCTACTCTTCCTTCAAGTTTCCTCGAGGCGTCCAAGACTCCACGCCGTTACTACGACGGTTGTGCCTCCCTGAGCCACGATGAGGAGGTCTGCTGATGCTGGACGCACAGAAGTCGCTCTTCCGTCCGCAGTTTACCTCCAGCTTGTAAAGGTTCCCAGGCATGTCGATCCCAGATCGTGAGGACTGCCTTCTTTATCCCACTGCTGCCACCACTTTTTTGCGGCTAGAAGTGGCGTTTGGGCCAGGAATCCACCAAAACCACCGGCGAGTACGCCCGCTAGTACGAATGAATTAAAAAGGGTTTATTTTACATTATTTACGCTGGCTCCAGATACGTAAACCCATTCCGTGCAGGAGCATATTGGTACGTATCAACACAACCAAGGGCATTAATTTGATGTTTACCACGAGGCAACCCCCCCCCCCTTTAATCAGCACCCATCAGCACCCATCCAGAAGCCAATGCAGCGATGACGCTGACATTTGACGGGTCAACAAAAGACCCCTCTACCAGCACCTGACAACCTGAACTAATGATGAAGTGGTCCAGTGTCGAATGCTATGTGGCAACGGCTTCGACTTCGGATTCCCAGATTGCTACGTGCTTGCTAAATATGCGGGGGCGAAGGCACGATATCGGAGGCGGAGTTCGGCGGAACGGTGCGATATCATGGGCGGGATATTGCGACCGATTTCACAATTGTGATTGGCTGCGATACTGTGTTCAGATTTTCTATAGTCGCCTAGAAAAGACCACGGTAATAAGAGCGGGAAGTTATTGTGCAGTGAGAAAAGGTACTGACATGTCCTGATGTGAACTCAGACGTTTAATATGCTGGACGGAACTAGACTTCTCGTCAATTGAGGAGCTTGTAAATGGGAAACAACAGAAATGTTATTGTATCCGGTGCAACGTCAAGTGACAGTATAATTAAACACAGGAAAATCACGTAATCGTGACGTGTAAGGAGCTACGATACCGTACCGTGCCGCAGTACCACACATCTTTTGAAGAGGTTGCAAATGTAACGAGATTGTCAAAATAATGAATTGCTGCATTTAAACTGAGAAAAAATTGTAAGCTGCCTAAAGTCAAATGCTTTCTTATTTAATGACTGGTAATTATTGAGCAGAAGTTGCCTACTTAATCCGTGCGTTCGCTCAGGCAATGGGCCCTCATCTCAGCAACAGCGACTACCCCTGCAGCATAATTATCCGTAGCAATCTCCAGTTGCATCTGTCTTTCTCCCTGCAGACTCCAATAGGTGCTATCTTCTCAACATGATAGAAGAAAAACGAACAAACGGCAACTTCGAACAGTGAATTCTCCAATCGAATCGGAATCGAATACCAAAAGCTACTTGACTCGTATTCGAAATTTCGTACATGGAACGCGTGTGGCACTGATAACGAAAACTAGACCTAATGCAGGTTCGTGAGGGCAGCTTGCTGGGCGAGTTCATATGTTCGGTTGTTTAAACAGCATGCGTGGGGATGTGATCCAATAGAAATGACAAGAAGGGTAATACGAAGGCAGTGTTGGATTAAGTATATATAGTAACTTTGGGTGTGCCTTCTTCCGGCTTTTCTCGTATCATTTTCTGAATTCCGACTCTCCCTTGGCAATATTTCGTGCAATTTGCCAATATACCAGTTGGAAGCCAGCGCTCTGTTCCTTCGTCTGGTCGGCTCGGCTTGTTTCTTCCTTTCCATGTTGCGCTATACCAGTTTTAGAATGCAATACCAGCTCGCAGTCCTCAACCCTATAGTGAACTCTCGGTTAGGCCCAGGTCTGTCGAGTTGTAAACCGCTGCTGCAATAGTCTAGCAGATGCGGTGGCCGTTTTCTTAATCGCCGTTGTGGCCGCAGTGCACACGCTGTGTATATAGAGATGCCGAGGCGCGCGCAAAGTGTTGCGTGCCGCGCAACGAGATCGAGATCCAGCAGTCTCGCCTCAGGACGTCGCGTCTCGTGGAAGGTGACGCAGATGAATTTGTCGCGTTGATCGCTCGCGTCGCGGGAGCGCGTTGCATTTGCAAAGTTACGCAAGTGCGTCGGAATATGGATTATGAGGTTGCAGTTGGCGAAGCGCCCGATCAAGATCCGCTACAGATTATAGAACCCCCCTCCCTTTCCCCTATAGGGAACTGCCACGATGAGGCGCAGCGGAGGATCCCTATACAGCGGAGAACTTCGACTGCATGGTTAGTAACTCGTCGAAACACCGCGCGGATTAACGCAACGGAAGTGCTATTTGTTGCGCGGACTGCAGTGGCGTCGGAAGCGTGCGAGACGCGTAACGAGCCGAGGAGACGACGTGAACCGGATTACACCGCTCCTTGAGAGAAAGAGGAAGAGATGTGCGACGCAACCTCCCGAGACGGTGACATTGCGGCGGCGAGATAATCCGGCGGCAGACGGAGGAAGCCGCTGCCGATGTCGTGTCGGGTACTATTAGCCCAGCGGGCGAGTGAAGCGAAGTTTCTCCATGGAAACATGTGCAGCGGCACGTGTGTGCAGTGCTGGCGACCGGGCATAACGGGGAAACTCGTCCTCGCTTTTTCAATAGCGTGAGACTGAAATGTCAGTTACATAGCCGGCAGTAGCCGTTCCAGAAGTGCGATCGTGAGAATTCGCGTGTCCCTCATTTTCGGAGTGTCGTCTGCTCGGTCGCTAGTCCCAGACCACGAGCCCTTTGCCGCATTTAGGTGAAAGGATTGGTAGCCTATGTAGGCTGGTTAACCTTTTTTTACCGCTCTGTATTTTGATTATTCATCGTGGATCACTCTTGTGTCGCGCTTCGCGAACTATCGGCGTTTTTTTTTTTTTTTTCGCGAGAACTTTCCGGGGGTGCTTTTGCACCATCGTTGTGTAGTTGAAGACTTGTTGGAATTATACTGCACGCACGTGCATGCGTGAGCTGATTGAAATATACGGGCCAGTAATTGAACTATAAAGCTGATTCTCTCCTCTGCCTGTGCACGTAAATTTAAAAAAAAAAGGGGAGGGGAAGAGGCTGCGGCCAAACTTGGCATTGCGAACTTTCCAGTGCACTCGTGAATTTCAGTTTGTCCATATTAATTACGACTAAATTCAGTCTTTTTTTTTTGTGGGGGGGGGGGAGCGATCCCGTAGTCCGTATACTTTTGTTCACACGTGTACATCTTTCTTTTGCATTCGCGGCGTCCAGGCTGGTGCGCATATTTTTACCAGGTGAAATAGCAGAGCAGGCTGCAAGCTAGTGTCAATTTATGAATAAAAAGGCGACGATGTTCTTCCGCACTTCGTTAACGCGTGTTGTGTTTTCTACTTTTTACCGGATTCGTTCTCCACATAATCCAGGAAAAAAAAAATGAGTGTCTGCTTGCTTGTTTGTTGGTTTGTTTGTTTTTGGTTGTAATTTTGTTTGTCAAGTATAGGCGTTTTTGCTTTGCGGTGGAGTATGCCGAGCTCCTGCCATCCAGCGGGTCCAGGAGGTGAGACAACGAGCCAGCTTTCTACGTTACCGTGGCGTACACGGAAGAGTGCACTCCACTGTCTGTACACCGAATGTAGAGACGTATGGGAGGCTTCGTCGCGGTGCAAACGAGCTCACTGTGGCTCGCTGAAACGGGGTGAACGAATGAAGTTGAAGTTGAGGTTTATTTTCCTTCAAAGATGAAAGAGGGAACTGCGACAAAAGGCGGTAAAGCCTGACGAGGTTACAGTTTCCCAAAACAGCCGATACAGCAGTGAGCAACACAGAAATAAGTATTAACATAGTATGATAGTGAAAAAATGCATTGCATCAAATACATTGCATCATAGTATGATAGTGAACAAAGTACATTTCATGAAACGACAGTATTACCGTGAAAAATATTACTTTTAATACAAAGACAGTGCGCCATAAATTAAAGGCAGTGTATAAACATGGCATGAGGTCGCTAAAGAAAACACACACACAAACAACTTGAGGCGATAACAAGAGATGCTTCGCTAAGTGAAAAACTGAAATTATATTGAGTCACTGCTGATTAGTAACTTTTTTGTCTTTTTAAAATTTGTTCTTAGGGAGATCAAACATGACAGGTAAAGATGGGTTATTGAGAACAACTGGAATCTGGTAATCGAGCTTTTGTTGCCGTAATTTGTCCTCGTTTTAAGGACCAAGTTTCTGTGTTGCCGAAGGGGGTATTTAGAAGGAGGGCGGTTTGGAGCAATGAAATACAAACGATTACGATGGATGTACTGTAACAGGCGATATATGTTTGCTTTAAGTAAATTATGCTTATGATAGAGTGGTAATGTTGGTAGGTCTTCGGGCCTACCATGGTAACCCTCAATAGCCCGCAATGCCTTCTTTTGCAAAAGCAATAACTTCTGAAAATTACTTATCGTTGTAGTGCCCCAGACCAGTGCACAATAGGACAATTTGGAAAAAAATAGTGCCTAGTATATGGACACCTTTAGGGAAACGGGCAAGAGATCGCTGATCCGGTAAAGACTACCTACAGTTTTACTAAGGTCCGTAAGAAGTTTTGAAATATGTGTGTTCCATGATAAGTGTTCATTAAACCAGACACCTAGAAATTTCTGAGTTGTTACCTGTTGCAGTTTTGTGTTGGCGTATATTAGGTTAAGTTTGTGATGAACAGAGGCATTACTAGGTCTGAAAATTATGTACCTCGTTTTTGACAAGTTTAAGCTAAACTTATTCGCCTGCATCCAAGCGTATAATTTTACCAAATAAGCTTTCACGATAGTTTCTAATTCCGGCAGAGTACGTGATGTGAAAAAAATATTTGTATCGTCGGCGTACATAACCAAATCTGGAGAATCAGGTATGTTACAGATGTCGTTTATATACAATAAAAACAAAAGTGGACCTAATTAGATACCTGCGGCACCCCTTGGGTAATGCGCAAACGGTCCGAAACAAAATTATTCCATTTAACGTATTGTATTCTGTTATTTAAGTAACTTTTCAGCAGGTTTAGAGCTATTCCGCGTATCCCGTAACTGTTCAGTTTACTCAAAAGAATTTCATACTGTACGCAGTCAAAAGCTTTCCGGAGGTCTAAGAACAGACCGAGAGTGTATGCTCTGGATTCAATGTTGTCAATGATCTTTTCTTTAACGGCGAGTAATGCTTGCTCAGACGATTTATTTTTCAAAAAACCATACTGAGAAGGGTTGATGATGTTATGTACGCTAAAGAACTTTTCTAATCTACTATTAATAGCTCCTTCAAATACCTTCGAAAACACTGATAACACGGAGATGGGACGATAGTTTGTGATAGTTTGGGATGAGCGCGTCAGCAAACGCAGTAGTACATATAACGGACCTGGGATTGCACCGGCTGCTGCTTCTCGCGCAACGACAGCGGTTGCACGAAAAAGAGTGATTGATTGATTGATTGATTGATTGATTGATTGATTGATTGATTGATTGATTGATTGATTGATTGATTGATTGATTGATTGTATTTTTACGACGTAAAAACTTAGCTATAGAGTACGAAATATTGCCACGGAGGACTTTGAATGCCCCCAACGCGCTGCATTCCCGAGGTATAGACGTTTTTGTATTTATGCAACCTCCCCCACCCCCCTCCCCTCGCCTCGTGGATGCTTAATTTTGTGGCCGCCGGGCGTCTGGGATTCGATGTCGCGAACTCACAGCCGACAAAAGAGACGCGCTGGATTTCGCGGAAAGCAAAAATCCATCCGATGTTAATATTCCGCGTTGAAACTTACATTCAGCGAGCGTCCATGAGCAGGTTCTGGTGACTGTATTCCGTTATGTCGATGTCACTCAGGAGATTTTTTTTTTGTTCTTTTGTTTGTGAGGTCTCAATAAACTACCCACCAGCACTTCCTTTTAAACGCATCTAGCTTATGCTTCGGTCTGTTCTATAAGCCTTTGTGGATCGGTTGCGATGTTTCTTTCTCTCCGAACGGGGGACGTGCCTCTATTTGAGCGAAATGCAAAACAATAAATTAAGAAAAATGCCACTGTCAGGGCTCCGTTCCTTTGCTATACATGTATAGTCGTGACAGGCGACGCGTGCGACGTCCTACTATAGCCTTTCATTATTAGTATATGTTTTTTTTTTACTCACTTCGCTTCAATTGCGTCGTTTAATCGCCAAACTCTCGCGATCCGCGCGACCCGCGTTGCGTTCTCTGTACACGGCTCGGAACTGATTGATGGCTACCGCGAAACTTCTCACATCGAAAAGAAAAAAGCGAGGGCTCCGACGCGTATAAAGCGCAATTATCCTCTCATCGTGGGTATATTATACACTCGCACGCACAAGCACTTACACACGTACGCACATACACGCACGCACGCACGCACGCACGCACGCACGCACGCACGGACAGATATTCCCAGCTCGTGCAGTCAATCACGTGGCTGCTGCAGCTCGGCGCTGTCAAACCCTTGAATGAGCACGATTGCGATTGAATAAGGCTGGAGCGCGTGCGTGCGTGTGTGCTTAGTGTGTACGTAGCGCTAGCACATCGGGTACGCTGTATACAAACTCGCCGAGGAGGATGCTATATCGCGGAGAGGTCTCGCTCGCGTTACTCGCATCCCCTCCTCCCTTATTTCCATACTTTATGTGTGTATATACACACGCACACACACACACCGCGTGGCTGTGCTATATATAGCCAATCTCGGCGCGTCGGCTTGGTGGCTCGTGTATCACAGCGTCGTAATTCTCGGGCGCAGAAAAAGCGACCGGGGGCGGGCGAGCGCTGTATAGCTATATATGTTGAGAGAGCCGTATTTCACGCCAATAGCTCTCTCTCTCTCTCTCTATATATATATATATATATATATATATATATATATATATATATATATATATATATATATATATATATGCATATATGCGATGACGAGGGCTGCTGCAACACGCGTCTGTAATACGCCCGTTCGGATGCGAGCTTATGTACGCGTACAGCCTCAGTCCCACTTAACCTCAGCACGCCTCAGAAGGGTCCATTACCAGGTTTGGCACCATTTTAAAGACAGGCACAGCGCATACTTCGCTCGCTGACGATCGTGTTTGCAAAGTGTTAGTGCTGCCTTCTCACCTCCCTCCCCCCAACAAGTGTCTGTTGTAGCGCGTGCACGCGCGTGTCTCTAAAACGTTTTTACGGCTTGCTTAATTGCATCATAGCCCTATAACGGTACTGAATAGAAGCCAATGACGTGCCCCAAATATTTGTAGCGTGCCCTTCCTCGGCGATTGAGACTTTTGAGAATTTTGAGACGATTGAGAATTTTCCCGACTGGCGCGGAAGATGAATGCTGCCGCCGAGGACAAAAAGTCGCACAATCAACGCGCGTGCCTTCTAAGTTTATGGTGCACGCGACAAGAAATTTCTATCTCGCTTCTAACAGCCTAGGGTACCACCGTGACATCGTTTGGCGCACATTTTGAGAGAGAAAAAAAAACGCGCTCTCAAAGGAGTAAATGTTCGGCCTATATGCAAGGTAAACAATTGAGTAAACCTGTACTAATCTTTCTCATGCATATCATGTCATATATGTGATGCGATGCATGCATGTCATTCGCGGCGTGCGTGTCATGTCATACGTCAATTCGTGGATACACTTTCACTGTCGTCATGGCCTGCCATGTCGTGCGCGCGTGCCATTCATATCGTGACACGATTGACATGTCATGCATGTTATATGTTATGTATCTCATGTCATGCGCGCATGTGATTAATGTCGTGACATGTCACGCGTGTCATGGAAGCGGCGGATTGCGATGGTGGCACTGAACGTGACGAAAAAACGGCGTCGCGTCCGGGAAAATGGCTTCTCCGCAGCGCGGCGGAACATTTTTCGTCACTTGAAACCACGTGGTGGCGGTCGGTGAGTAGGTGCGCGAGCGGCGAAAGAAAAAGGTAGGCGCAACTTTGGGAACGCGCGGAACGTGCGACGCCGCCGCGGGAAAGCTCCGCGCAGCAAGAAAGGGAAAGAATGGGGAAAAAGGGGAGGCGGAGCTTGTCACGTGGACCCGTCGTGGTCTCTCGGCTGCGGCGTGGGAGAAGGCGGGGAAGGAACGTCCCTTCGGAGTGCTGTACTGGAAGCTGAGAAAGAGTTGTTACCCGCCGCGGTTGCTCAGTGGCTATGGTGTTAGGCTGCTGAGCACGAGGTCGCGGGATCGAATCCTGGCCACGGCGGCCGCATTTCTACGGGGGCGAAATGCGAAAAACACCCGTGTACTTAGATTTAGGTGCACGTTAAAGAACCCCAAATGGTCGAAATTTCCGGAGTCCCCCCCACTACGACGTGCCTCATAATCAGAAAGTTGTTTTGGCACGTAAAACCCCATATATTGAATTAGAAAGAGTTGTTGGCAGTCACGCTGGGGTTCCGGTTGTATGGTAACGGAGCATTCAGTGTCTTCAATTTATTCCATTAATAAACTGATTTGGAAAAATTATTTCGGTAAACCGATCCCTAGACGGCACTCTAGAGCTTCTGGTGTATATCAAAAGATTTGCAATGGCGCCTAGTGTGGGACCCTTTAAGCGCATTTTCTTTTTCGTTTCTCCTGCGGATAGTGCAGGAGATGTGTGGCTGGGGTGCTTTGATTGTGCTGGCTTAATGCGCCCTCCTTTTGTAGCCTTCGATGTTTGCTGCATGCGGCCTGCGTTCGTTAGAATTAAGCTGCTATAGATGTGGCTTGAGTGGTTCGGGTTGTGTGTGACGGCGGCTGTGCGTGGTCACCGAAAGCAAAGTGCGCCGTGAATTCTAGGCGGGGGCACGTGCTCGAGCCCTTGGCCCTAGCCATGACTCATCTGCGCTCTGAAGAGAAAAAGACTGTTACCCTATGGTGACGCATCACGGTTCTAAAGCGCAGTTTAATGCGCCAGGAAATGACGTCACAGTGACGGGCAGATACTATAGGGTGGCAACGCCGCTTTTAGGAGCTCCCCAACCTGCTGCATGGAGCTGGGCAGGTCATGTAATGCGCCGGTTAGATAACCGTTGGACCATTAGGGTTACAGAATGGCTACCAAATTAAGGGAAACGTAGTCGAGGACGGCAGAAGACTAGGTGGAGCAATGAAATCAGGAAATTCGCGGGCACTAATTGGAATCGGTTGGCGCAGGACAGGGGTAATTGGGGATCGCAGGGAGAGGCATTTGTCCTGCAGTGAACATAAAACAGGCCGATGATGATGATAATGAACCTGCTCCGTGTGGCATGTCAGATTGTGAACATGAGATGTCGAGGTGAGTCTCTCTCTCTCTCTCTCTCTCTCTCTCTCTCTCTCTCTCTCTCTCTCTCTCTCTCTCTCTATCTATCTATCTATCTATCTATCTATCTATCTATCTATCTATCTATCTATCTATCTATCTATCTATCTATCTATCTATCTCATTTATTTATTTATTTATTTTCTTCGAATTATGCACTACGTGAAATCGTCAGGCACTTTGGCAGGCCCGTGAACCGGCCTTTGGGATCCTCAAATTTTGCGCCCCACTCAAAAACAATATGTGGCCTTCTTCGCGAAACGTCAGTAACATATATATATATATATATATATATGACGGCACGAAATGGCCAGCATTTAGGTAAGATCGTAGAGCACAGGCAGACCAGTAAACGCGAAGCATTTTCTAGCGGAACATGCGCGTTTATTGCGAGCACGAGCTACGCACATTAGCGTGAAATCAGCACTGTGTCGATCGCCATCTTTGAATAAGTGGTTAGATATTGCCAAAAACCGACTTTAGTGGTTCATGAAATGCGATCGTGTCAAACTGAAAATGCAGCCGCATTGTCGTACTTCTGCTTGCGCGCAGAGGATTCGATTTCAAGCGTGTGGGGGTTTTGCCCTGTCCTTCACGTAGCACTACTTTGGATTGTTTCATTGCTAGTTTTATTGATGGCTGAGCTGCCTGCTCTGCCAAAACCCGACGCGTCAGTGCGACTTCGTGTGTTTCAAAGCACTATCGCCCGTTGTGGTTTTGTCCTGTAATGTAATCCAAACGCGCTTGGTGCACCCTATAGTCCTTCGAGGATGCCGTGTATTCCTTGTCATTGGTAAACAGTGAACGAATCCTAGGCAGGCCTAGTGAAAATTCATGACGTCTAGTTCGAGAACTTCGAGGTGACGTCACCCGCCGTATTTCGCCTTTGCGTCTTTTTTGGCTTACCGAGCCTCGGCTCGCGGTATAAGGCAAAAGCCCTTTGCTATTCGAGAAGAAGAGAAAGAAAGCCTTACTTAATGACGGCTCCATAGGCCGAGTTGTCTTGGTGGAGGTCCTCCCCGGTGGTGAAGTGGCGCACCAGCAGCAGCCACAGGGTCTGGCGCAGGTCTTCGGGTGATCCATCCCAGCTTGTCCAGGAATAAGACATTGATGGAGGAAGGGGGGGGGGGGGGGCGTATATGCTGGTGCGCTTGATAATGTGCGGGGGAGAGAGAGGGGGGAGGTCGCGATGACATTGCTTCCCGCAGTCCTGGCAGATGGGGTGACCTAATCTACGCTCGATGTGATGAACAACTACGTAGTTTTATGGGAAGCCAGGGTCTGAGATTGTCTGGTAAAAAAAATGCACCTGCGCGTGGAAAGAGCTACGAGGAATTGGGAATAAGCATACACGATCCAACTGAATCGAACGCGGCGTTGCTTGCGGTGCTCATCTCGACGAGGTTTAGGAGAGCAGACTTCTGCCCGTCGCGTCGTTGGTATGTCGTGGTGGGGAAGGAGCTTGCTCATCGCCTTTTTTATTTCCAATACTTACTAGAAATCCCCTGATGCCCAATATTCCATGCCAAGATATGGTGTTCGTAAGGGGGGGGGGGGGGGGTACTTTACCGATCCAGCCCGACTTAACAATGATCCTCTTTGGTGTCCCTCCAAATCGCCGCCTGGCTACTGCCCGTGCGGCCGGACTAGCGCGTTCTCCCTCGGGGATGTATCGAGCACGTAGTGGGTGCTTCGCGTATGCAGGGATTCTCGCGCGCCGCATTCTGTGAACAACGCTACGGACCACATTAAACGACGCAATGCGCCAGGTTTGATGCGCTGGCGAAATTCAAAAGTCAACACTGTTGTCGAATCAAATACATTTCATTGAGATTTATTACGTAAAACTAAATAATTTATAGTATATTTATTTTTATTGCTATTTTGTTTTGTTGTAGTCCCAGTTTCTGGCATCAACGCTTCAGATGCGTAGTGTTAAGTTTAAACGGATCGCAATAGATAGCGGGACTGTTTCGATGAACTGTCTTACGTACCCTCGTGCGTTCATGCGTGACGACTAAGACGCTTCCCGTTGCCGAAACGTTTCCTCCACGCTGAAATACATAGCCTTGCCTTGCTCGGACAATGTCGATAGCGTGGTCTTTATCATCCTGTCTTGTTCGTCTTACGCCGTTGCACTTGCTCATTCTGGCAGATGGGTAATAACCAACAACGGTTAAAATGGGCATATTCCGTCGACTCCGCAGCGCGAACTCGGGCACCGGGGCCAAATGGCGTATATCTGGTTTTGATGGCCGTTTAATGCTTCAGTGGCTACTTGAAAGTGCGTACGTGACAGCACTACAGCGTGGCCAGTGCTGAAGAGCGAAAAGCCGTGTAGCTGAGATGCCTTCACTCGAGCGTCACTGACTTCGCAGATTACCTTCCCGCGCACCTTCGATTGACTTGTAATGAGGAAACACTGCATCCTGAGCTGGCGTTAATCGGCAGCCAAGTGGGAGTTTCGTCATGCTGCCGAAAAGGTTGCCCCCCCCCCCCTTCTCGCACTCGTATTGTTTACGTTACGTAAAATGAACTGTGTACTGAATGAACTGAGCGGAGGCGCTAAGGACAGCGCGCGCAGTATACAGTCTCGGAGCCCATGCTCAAGCTATCGCTCGGAGAGAGCGCGTAAACTTTTATTTCAAATCAACAAGATTTGAGTCCGGCGTCTTTTTAGTGGGTCGGGGCACCCGCCGCGGACGCGGTTCCGAGACCTTGTCTCGAAGCGGCTTCCTCGGCTCGCAGGACGGCCCAGAGTTGTGCTGCCAGGTCAGAGCTGAGCAGTGCGGTCATCCAGCGTGACTGGAGGCTGGCGGTGGAAGAGACGGAGGGGTCGGCACTGCCCGACTTGTTTGTTAGGTCCCGACACTCCCATAACATGTGATTTAGTGTGGCAACCTCGCCACACGATGTGCATCTGTTTGTAGTGTACATGTCTGGATACATGGCGTGCATGAGTCTGTTTGTAATCGTCTGAAGTGTACTGCTTGCGTCCTGTCTAACCTAGCGTGAGGGAATGGGTATATGCGTCTTTGTAATTGGTAGTGTGCCGTGATGTCGTGAAAACTGGTCATACGATCCCCCCATGCCCAGACGTTTGCAGTACCCCGCGGGGGCTCTTCCTCCGATGCTGCTCGGTGAGTCAGGCCTCGACAGCGAAGGCATTTAGAACGCTTCAAATGCCGAAATCCCATGGAACGAGCGTATCCGCGCGCGTGGATGTCTATGTGTGTATGCGTTTTTGCCCCAGTGCGAAGCCTTTTCCCTTTCTCTGTACCGCGCACTGCGTGTGGGAGAGCGAGCGGCGTTCGAGGCCACGGCAAGCGCAGACATGACGACCGAGCACCGGCCGCGCGTGCTTCGGCCGACAGTTTCCTCCCTCCCTTGGGCGAGGGAGCTCCCGGTAGGAACTCTCTACTCTTGACTCTGCTGTGACGTTGTTCGTTCTACGTCGCCTCGTCGCTACCTGGGCCTTCTCCGCTGGTCTACCTGGTCAAGCTCTAGACCTCTGAGACAGAGCTAACCCTAGGACTGAGGAACCCCCGTGCAGCATGTGTGGCAGTCTTTTGGGGGCTCGAAACATTCCGGAGCCGAGGAGGTGAATCCTCGTCAACCTACACTACCTTGCACCGTTTGCGAGGAAACGAAAGTCCCGCCAAATCTGCCAAGAATCGGCTCTGATCAGGCGCAACACGGTGCGGCACGTGAACTTTTGAAGGAACGTGGAAATATATGCGCAGGTTCACGTCAGCTTACTCGCTTAATAATTCATTTTGCGTTAATTGGCATGCAATATTTAGTGGATACTCTTGTTGCTTCCTTTAAGCGCGTATTAGCAAGAGGTCCCTTTGTCGTCGCGGTCTACGTTGTTTCCGTGTCTCTACTTACGCCACGTAGTCTGCTTTGTAACGGCAATAAACTAAAACCGAAATGCATTCCCACACAAGCTCCCACGCGCCATCTCTTCCCGCATGCGCTCTCGTCTGCCTCCCTGTTTCCTACGCCATGCTCTCTCTCTCTCTCTCTCTCTCTCTCTCTCGGCAGTGCGCGCCGAGTTTGTGAATAGCGAGAATCAAGCGAGCGTATTATTACCTCCGCGCGCACACGTAAGCGGGCGGAGGGTTTGGAGGCTTTCGCGAGGAGCTCGCTGCGATCAAAAAGTTGAACGCGCTGCTCGGCGAGAGCGGGTCTTGCGTGACGGCGTCGGTTTGTTGTACAGAGCCTGCGGAGTGAAACGGGAGCAGCGGCAGGCGAACGTAGCGACGAGAAAGAAAGGGTGCGCGAGGAGTTTTTCTCGGAGATGAGAAAAGGCGCGCGCGGTCGGATAAAATGAGGCGGAGCGCGGCTTTGTGGCGGCGGCGCGAAACCGAATCCCGATAAAAACGAGGAGCGGGCGCGAGCTCGAGCCTCGACGGAGCAGCGGGTGCTGCTTTGCTGGCTGGATGTGTGTGTGTGTGTGTGTGAGGGGGGAGGGGGGGGGGTGGCTGCGGTTCGTTGCCTGTCGGGTTTTGCGCGCCGCTCGGCCGGAGCCTTGTTGCGCGCTCCGCGCGCGATATTCGTAGATGCTGGAGAGCGCGAGCGCCTTCTCCGCACCTCTCTCTCTCTCTCATGCTGCGTGCCGTCGTTTGCCACCATCAGAGATTCGTATCCGCGACGCCATGTTTCTCGTTCCCTCATCCTGTCTTTCTTTGTTATTTTCCCCCCCGTTTTTTTTCTTTCATTTTTCTTTGGAGTGCGTTCCTTACATCGCCTTCATTCTCAGCGAATGTACTACGTATACAGCGGAAGCAGCTACTCGTTCCGGCGCGTGTTCTTCCGTACGCCGCGTTCATTCTTCGCGAATCTGCGATTCCCGAGGAGCAGCTACAACTGACTGTGATGTATGGAGATTCGCGGATAACAGGGATGCTTTGAATAAAACTGGGATCTTTCCATCTATGTGCTTTTCTTTCTTTTAACAGAGAAGCTGTATATGGCCAGTTTTGAGCGTATCGATGTCCGTATACTGTTAGATATGGAGCTGGTTCCTGAGGCTACTTCGAGTTCCCCAAACCGCTTCGAGTGGCAGCACAGCTAATTGAGGAATGCGGAAGCAGGAAAGCGCATTCCAGAGAAGCGGCCGAGCAAACAAGTTTAAGGCAACAAGTTCGTGCGTCGCCGGGATTAGAAGGGGGCCTGGGACAATGGAGCGCAATCGACCCCCTTCGTCTTTGAAGAAGGCTGTTGCCACCGCTGCGGAGCCGAGTCGCCGGGATTTGCAGGTGGGCGTCGGACAATGGAGCAGGTGCAGCCCCCCTCCTTCTCCGGCCTAGAAGTGATTGCCCGTCTGCGTGGCAAGACCGCAGAGAGCCCCGACAGGTGTGCCCCGCGACACGGGCGCCTACCATTGGTTGCAAGTGGCGTCATCGGAGTGGACTCTCCCATTGGTCAAACATGACGTGACTTGCAGTGCTCGAAGGGCTTATAAGGAGCCTTCCAGAGAGACCTGAGGATGCTGGGACATGCCCTGATTCCCCGATTCACCTCTCTCGAACTTCTTGCCGCGGGCCGCAGCGTCCGAGTTGCTGCCGGCCCGTAATGACTGTACGTCTGTTAGTTGACGCTCACCTCCTTGTAAATAATGTAGAATAAATCCCTCCCAAGTTTGGGTTTCCATCCCGAAGTCCGACCTCCAACCCCTACATCTGGTTGGCAGCGGTAGGATCGCCTCCGAATGCATCAGCTGGTGGCAGCGCTACGAATCAACCTTCGTCGAGAGAGATCGTAAAGAACCGGGAAGAGCGAAGAAGAGAGAGCCTTCGTCGAAAGAGGTCCGAAGAGACTGGGAGTATCGAAGAAGGAGCGAGCCTTCGACCCAGGGAGTCCGGAAGGAACCGGCAACAGCGGACGAACGAACCGGATGGCAGGGTGCTGCAACCGTAAGTGAGCGCGTGGTTTTTTTCCTTATGATTCGCCAGACTCAAAGGTTGTGTGTTCAATTTTGATAGTTCTGGGAATCGGGAGTTTGTTGCATTGTGTGTTTGCACAAATTAATAAGGAAAACAGTTTTAACCACCTGTCGGGGCAGCTGCCATGGATCTTAGAAGGTTGACGAGGTTAGACTTGTTGTTGGTGTGCGACGATTTGGGAGTTGAGGCGGACGAACGGATGGAAACGCCAGCTATCATAAAGGCGATTAACGATAGTGGCAATGATGATGAAAGTATTAGGCTTGCTTGGGAGGTGATACAGGAGCCACGGGAGCGTGTGCGTCGTGTACGTTTGCGAGAGCGTCGTGAGCTTAGGAGTGAGCGTCAGCGTGAAGAACGCGAGAATGAACGGAAGCAGGAGCTTCAAGAACTTACTCTTAGGTGTCAGCGTCACGAACGTGAGAAGGCACGCGAACGTGAGCGAGAGGAAAAGTATGAGAGAGAAAAGGCAGCACTGATCAAAGAGCTACAGTATTGTGATCAGTTATTGGCACAGAGACAACGGCTGTCTGAGAATTCTGTAGGTAGTACAGAGCGAAAGAATGAGGCAGCATCGAGCAGATTTTCGCCAGAAGCCGACGAAAAGAGTAGTGCCTGTGAGATTGGCTGCCGATTCATAAGTGAAGGGAAAACGCTAGCTGCTAACGATGCCTTAGTGGCAACAGAGGCCGTTAAAGGCCGTAGTGAGAGCGACGAGGTGCTGTGCCAACAGATGACTGTGGAGACAGCTAGGCCAGCTGCGAACAAATTGGCACAGTTACCGAGCGTGTGCGTCGCTGGTAATGTTAGCGAGGTTGCTAGCGAAGAGAAGGGCACTTCTGACCCGACAGAAGCGAGCACCCATGTAGAGCCAGATGTGCGTGCAGAAGTGAAGTGCGAGCTGGACGATGCAGTTGAGAATAGTTCTCGGGGTGGCGAGCTCCCTAGCTCACGAGAGAACAACTGCATTGTTCAGGGATCGGTGCGGCTCTCCGCCAGTCTAGGTAGCCTAGAGAGGGATGATTCAGTTATTAATCATTCGGACTGTGCGCGTGAGACAGCGATCGATACCGACGGGCTGTGTGCCGAGGCACAGCGTGCGCTGGGCAATGTAGCAGAGGGCAGTTCGCGAGAGTGCGAGTTGTCTTACTCGAGTAAAGCCTGCTGCATTGTGCCAGAGTCGGTTGAGCTGTCCGCCAGTCGAGGCAGAGAGAGAGTAGATTTAAATGTAAATCACTCAGACTGTGCGGGTAAGAGGCCGATCCGGGCCGACGAAATGTGTACCGGCCAGCACGAGGCACGAGGCGACATGAAAACGAGTGCAAAGAGAAAGCGCCGTAAAAAGAAGCGCGGTAAAGACCGAAAGTCGGTAATTAATGTAGCGCCGCCAAAGATGGCGAGAAACCCAAAAGGGCAGGGCGCGAGGAAGAAGGTGCGGTCGTCTAGGACGACGTTGACGCATCCAGAACGTTCGAGCCACAGGTCAAAGGGGGACCGCGAAGAATGTTCTGCACGGACGCGGACAAAGGGCACGAGGCAGTTAAGCTCCTCGTCGTTCCGTAGTTCTTTTCATAGCTCAGCGTGCAGTTCGAAGAAACGCGAGGTGGCAGGACGAGACCAGGTGGGGAGTAGCGACGCGGTCAATCGAGTTTGTATTGAAAGCGGGGCGCGAGGACGCAAATTGGCAGGAGAGCGTAACGTCTTGGGGGAGCTGATAGTTAGTCAGTCCTTTTGTTGTCTCTCGGCAGCCAGAGTAGCTTTCAGACTACGTCCACCCCGCGTACGACTCAAAGTATGAGTCAGACGTAAGCGTTTGGAAAGGGAGGCCAGGAGCCCTTCCGTAGAAATGCAGTGTCTTGTTTTGTTATTTTGAGCATCGGAATGTTTTCGCGAATTGAGACTAGGATTTCTTTCAATGTGTATGAGCTTTGTTTATGTTTTCGTTCGAGAAGCTCCGTGATTTGAAAGATGAGGTTTATGTAAACATGTAGTCTCGCGATATGCTCATTAATAAGTAAATAGGCTTTTTTTGTGTGTTTGAGTAACCAAGGGTCAAGGTTATTGTTAAGAGGCCTATCGTAACGCGCGTGTGTGTTATTTAACCTTCTTTCTTTTTAAGTGTTTTTGAATTTTGTAAGGTTAAGCGCGTAGGTTTTTAGTAAGTGCATGATTTGCACGGAGAAGCGTTCTTAGTTCCATTAGCGCGTGTCCTGTGTGGACGGAAGGAAGCAGACTTTATGACTGGGTTGCTAGTGTGTGCGTGAGGGCAGCCGTGTATTCTGACTTCTTTAGTGAACGTGAGTGGAAAGAGTTAGTAGAAGACGCATCATTTTAAGAGTTCCGCGGAGTGTCTAAGTCCCGCAAGTTTAATTGTTCGTTTATGTCACGTGTCCTGTAGGACTTTCAGGAAAGAAACGTGAGTAAGCGTGAATGAAAAGTTTGCCTACAATGCAAGTACGCGTTTTGTTTAGTGACCACAAGGCTAGTGCGCTTGTGATTACGTACTTGTGAGGTTGACCAGATTGTTCAGTGGCACCAATACGTGTGATAAGTACGCCACTGCGATAGATTGGAAACATGCTGTTCGTGTAGTTAGGCCACTTAAGTTATGTTCGGCTGTTTTCATTTGTTGTTTGCATCGTCAACGACCCTTTTGTTTTGCAACAACAATAGTACTCTGGTCTTGTCGGCAATCGAGGAGAAATGGATAGCTGTTTGGAAGGGTGGTTGGAACTGTTGTCGAAATTGGGGAAATAAAAGATCAGGGTTGATTTTGACTCAGTAATAGTCTGGCGAGTCAGGGGTGAAGAGCCTGCGCTTACGCGTGGTGCAGCGCTGTGCTGTTTTGTTTGTTTGACGTCTGTTCTCCAGGGCCAAGGATCCCGAAGTTCGTCAAACGAGGCTCGACCCCAGTACCCTGCAGCTTCTTTCAGCGTTCCTCCTGGCCAGCGAATTGAGTTCACCGGCCATTCAGAACAACCGGGGCGAGGACGAGCTGTTAGATATGGAGCTGGTTCCTGAGGCTACTTCGAGTTCCCCAAACCGCTTCGAGTGGCAGCACAGCTAATTGAGGAATGCGGAAGCAGGAAAGCGCATTCCAGAGAAGCGGCCGAGCAAACAAGTTTAAGGCAACAAGTTCGTGCGTCGCCGGGATTAGAAGGGGGCCTGGGACAATGGAGCGCAATCGACCCCCTTCGTCTTTGAAGAAGGCTGTTGCCACCGCTGCGGAGCCGAGTCGCCGGGATTTGCAGGTGGGCGTCGGACAATGGAGCAGGTGCAGCCCCCCTCCTTCTCCGGCCTAGAAGTGATTGCCCGTCTGCGTGGCAAGACCGCAGAGAGCCCCGACAGGTGTGCCCCGCGACACGGGCGCCTACCATTGGTTGCAAGTGGCGTCATCGGAGTGGACTCTCCCATTGGTCAAACATGACGTGACTTGCAGTGCTCGAAGGGCTTATAAGGAGCCTTCCAGAGAGACCTGAGGATGCTGGGACATGCCCTGATTCCCCGATTCACCTCTCTCGAACTTCTTGCCGCGGGCCGCAGCGTCCGAGTTGCTGCCGGCCCGTAATGACTGTACGTCTGTTAGTTGACGCTCACCTCCTTGTAAATAATGTAGAATAAATCCCTCCCAAGTTTGGGTTTCCATCCCGAAGTCCGACCTCCAACCCCTACAATACCAAAACCCGCGTGCCGATCCCGAGGATAGTGCGATACTGGGCTGACCCGCGGCAGAAGTGAAAACACGCTTCGAGCACTCCGCGAGCTTGCAAAAATAAGTTTAATGCCTTGCGTCCGAATAGAACCCGTATCAGATGTTAAGCTGATAGGAACAGATAGCACACTTTGACTAGCGTCTGCCATGTCTACGTTCGCTCCGCCCTCTCTTTGTCGGCTTTCCAAGCGCTTACGTATCTCTGTTCCTTTCCTTCCGCTCCTCCGCGGTAGCGGTCACGTCGAAACGTCACGCGTGTCTAGTTTCCTCCGGCTCCTTGGGGCGGTGGTCCCACGGTCCACGTGAACGTATACAAAAATCACGGTAAATGAGTCCGTACCTATGTTGAAAATTCTGTGTCGCCTCTGTGTCGTATGCTAAACAGCTTTGCTGGTCATCCGCCTTCACAGAATGGATTGGCTCATGATTTTTTTTTTTTTCGTTTCGCCGTAGTCTACTCGTGAGATGCGTACTCGAGCTCGGCATGTAGAGGGGCCGATGTTCAAGACCTGGGATGCGAGAGTTTTGCCTTAGTGCAATCGTTTAAACTATAGTGGACGAGTGTATGAACACAGACCGTCAGCGAAACGCGAAAGCTGAATAAGAACAAAAGAGAAAAGAAGCAGAAAGCTTAATTATTACGAGTGAATTCCTAAATGTTGCACCAAAACTGCATGTTCAACGTTGACCGACGCCACTGTCGCTACGCTGGCGAGCATAGAAACGTAAGTACGAGTTACAGTTGATATCGTATTGTTTGGTTTCCAATTTGTCCTGACGCTGTGTTTACGTACGTTAACGCCGTCATAGTGAGCAGCAGGTGATTATGTGATGATTGTGCACTGTGCTCTTCTTTAAGTGATCTTCACTTGGTAGCACATTTACTCTTTGTGTGTGAAAACTTGTCGGCACAGACATTTGTGTGTCCTGCCAAAGTTACAGTAGTGTGCGCGACTGATTTCATCATCTATCGCCTATCAGGCCATTATACCGTGATACCGAGAAGCAATTATACCGTGAACAGCAACCTGCAGAAACCTGGTGGCACGTCTCGACTGGCGGATGAAGTGACCAATCACGGGCTGAGTAGTTTCCCCACATGCGGAGTACTAGATGCGGGAAGGCCAACTCCCAGCATCGTTCGGCTTCGCCCGTAACGTGTGGTGCAGCGTGGCAAGCGTCTCTGCCTGAGCGTAGACGCTGAAAACAGTGTGGAATGGAAAGTTGTAGATAAGTGTGGTGTGACATTTCGTACGCTGTCGTCGTGTCGGGGCGCGCGCGCTGTGGACGCTGTGTGGCTGTAGACGTGACTGTATCGCGACCACGGAGGTGATCGCAACTCTTCCAGCGTAGGCATATGGTCGCCGGGTGATTTGTGACAAGACCTGGTGACGAAGTGGTCACCGCATTGGTCCGTCCTACGACTCTGCAGTAGCTCCGCAGCATGTACGCGAGAATATCCGCGTGCGTCGGGCTCACTTGCGAGATATTGGGGATGGGGGTAGGGGGGATGCACGGAGCCTTCTCATTACCCCTGTAAAGGGTGCTTCGCCGCTGGAAATGTTGTTGTGCGGCAAAACATTGGATTCAGGCTGTGCCGAGAAGCCAACTTCAATAGCGGTCATGTCTCGGCGTTTAATTAGCGGTGGGTTTGTGTTCCATCTTTCAAAAACATTCATTAATATTTGCTCGCATGGTGTTGCCTATCGAATACCACCTCTTTTGTGGTAATTTTGAACGACTTATGAAGTTTTTTGCTTCACGCACGTTCATGAGAGAATCGTCTTGCGATCGCATTATGTGCGGCCGGACTTCTGCGATATTCAGGCCACTGAGAACCATCGCACCTCAGTTCCTGTTCTCATTGCGCGCGCTGTAACACGCGCGAGTGGTTTCCTAGTCCTATCACGATAACCGTTACGGCAGCTTGGGAGCCAAATGAACCGTTCCAGTTGCTTGCATTCGTTGAAGAACAAAAATGAGTTTTCTTTTCCTTTTCTCGCTTCCTCCGATCGACGAGTGCAGCTGGAGACCTGTTCCTTTCAAATCTTCTTCCGCACCGGAGTACAGGCGTCGAGAATAATCTACGGGTCCTTCGAGGTCTGCCTTGTTTCGTTACCGTCGTCCCGTTCGGACTTTATCGCAGCTCGTACTTGCTCTTTATGTGTATCTTTGTTTTTGTTTTTTTTTTTCCTTTGTGATTGCTCTCAGTTCGCGTAGGTCGTGCAGATATCGTGCTCGAAAAATCGCGAGCTTCCCGCAGGTCTCAAAGGGTAATTTCGCTGCATTGCGACGAAGCGCACTTCGGGAGCGTGGATGTACATTCGCCGAGAAAGGGGAGCCGGCAGCGGCGTCCCTCAGCGATAATGCGTATCCACTGGATGGTTGCTGTGTGCATATGCGCTCTCGTGCGATTACGTGTCGACCGCCCCGGTTCGTGAGGAACCCTTTGCACGAAATCACTCCTGTTCTCGCAGCATTAGGAATAATTTTGTAACCTTCGGGTATCCGCGAAAGAGATGTCTCAAAAAACGGCGAGTTCTTCCTTCTTTTCCTTTTTTTGCCACGATTGCGAGAGTAAGGTATCTGCTGCCTCGTTGGATATGACATTCGCGGTGGAGAAAGCGCGAGAAAGTAAGAATGGGAGCGCTCGCCGGCCATCTGGACCGGGACTGCAGCGGCAGTGGTATCTGCTTGCGCGATTGAGACCCCCGCGCCGCGAGAATTATGTGCGCGCAGGCCCCGCGGTCGGCGTTTCCGGGGTCATCTCTTCTCAAAAGAAAGCCTCCCTGAACCAAAATCATCCCTGCTCGCCCGCACATATATGCCTTCTCAAAGTCGCGCGAACAAAGTTTTGCCGATCGCAATGTTCCTTTGCGAGATAGAGTGCCGTCCCATGCGTCTTTACCTCTAGTTTTTTTTTATCTAGCCTGCAATGGCCCTGCACGCCTTAATTTCTTCTCTCTCTCTCTCTCTCTCTCTCTCTCTCTCTCTCTCTCTCTCTCTCTCTCTCTCTCTGCCTCTAGCTTGCTTATTCCGATGTGCTTGCGCGCGGTGGTAACATTCTAAACCTGGTGCCTCTCACTGTATGTGTGCGGTTTTTCTTTCTTTCGCTTGTTATTCGTGGTTCTCATCGTACATGCAGATTTGGCGAGCCGAAAAAAATGAAAAAAAAATAATCGCGCGTGGAGTAAGGGCAAAGAGTTGAAGAGAACCATTCTGCAACGACGCCTCGCGATGGCGCAGCGAGCGCAGTTGTCGCCTTATCTCGGGTGTGTTTCAGAACTTCTTCGTTTCCAACGGAGCCATTGCCGAGGCGGTGGCCGCACCGTGCGTTAAGCACGCGGGGAGACAAAAAAAAAGAAAAATTTCCGTACACCGGAGCTCGTTCCCGCCGTTCCTTCGAGCTGTGTTCTGTATCACCTTAAATTCTCCCTTTTTCTTTAAAACTTTTTTTCAAGCGCTTTGTCTTGTTACTTCCTCGCTGCGGGGCATGCTTAACAAAGGAAAACAAGCTCTCTCGTTCCGCACACCCCGTCCTCGTTCGCGTCACTCTTTCGTCTTGCGAAAAAGGGGGCGCGCCGTATATGCGTCGGAGCCAGATTGAGGAGAGAGACAAGCCTCGCTATGGGTGTGCGAGCGCAATCCCCAAACACACCCTCCTGCTCGAAGGCAAACTCCCCTTCGCTAACGCCGCATTGCCGCCCCCCCGTAGCTTTGCCGTCGCGTGTATGGCGGAGCGCCAGGGTGAGGGGAGTGCAAAAATTGAAATCGAAACGCCGCGCCCGCGAATATGCGCGCTCGCGGCCTGAAATAGGGAGGGGGGGGGGGGGGGGGAGGGGAGGGCTCGTGCAGGCAGCGCGAGCCCCAGCGCCGCGCGATTCACCACCCGGGCTCGGAGTCGCGCGCGTAATGTGGGTCTGCGGGAACGCGCGCGGCTATCGCGCCGCTCCTCGCGCCGTTCCAGAATATCCCCCTCCTCCTCCTCCTCCTCCTCCTTCTCCTCCTCCTCGGCTGCCCTCCGGCTCGACGACGCCGAAGGAGGTTGCGAATACGCGGCCCGTGTGCGGTGCACGCGCGGTTCGCCCGTGTTCATCGTCGTCCCCTCCTGCTTCCCCCTCCCTCTTCTCACTGCTTCATTGGCGGCGAGCGAGGGGGGTATCTTCTCAATGGCTCGCGGTTTGGCGAACAAGAAATTCAGCCCCGGCCACCCCTATAGCCTCCGCGCTATCTTCCTTATTCCGTGGGTGGCTCTGCTTGTGCCTCCGCAAGTTGCGCCGCTTCTGCCCGTTCTTGCTTCTCGCCTTCTTCTTAAATAGGCGGCGTTGCTTGTGCTCTTGAGGAAAGGAACAACTGCTCTCGCGGTGAGCTGGGTACGGAGAAGAGGGAGGGGGACACAGAAAAGCCATACTCGACACGATGTCGCAGTCGCCGTTCTCGAGAATGGCTCGGCCGCGGGGCGGACGCGTGGTTCGTTAGCGCCTTCACTGTCTTTTTTTTTTTTTTCTCGATGCGCCAAATCTGCATAGTGTGCACTGTCATGCCTTCCATTCCCCTTTTTTTCTGCCCCCATTACTTTTTTTTGTGTGCGCACGTGCATATGTGCGTATCTTGCGAGTGTGTGTAAGCACTAAAGGAAGGTTTCGCGAGACTCTGCTCTTCTTTCGTGTTTCTTTTTTCTTGCGGGTGACAGGCTTGTTTGAGTTTGACCGTGATCCAATCTTGTTCGCGGCGTTTGGGCCGGGCCGTTTTAACGGTTACGGCCTGGCGGGCTCATTGGTCGGGTGTGCTGGTCGTTGTTGTCGAGTCGTTCTCTGTTCCGCACCTTCGTCATCGCTCCAATTTTCTCTTTCCTCCGCGCAACATCTTGGCGTTGCTGCTACAAGTTTTTCGCGACCCCGTCTTCTCCTCCCCCCCATTTCTCCGAACCGCCCTCGCTTTCACGTGGCCCTGCATGCAGTGTGGACCCCTTTCTTCCTTAGCCGTCGCCGCCGCCACTGAGGCCCTTGCGTGTGCCTTCTAAAACTGCGCTCCCACCACCTTTCCGAGTCAGATAGGAGAGAAAACGGTGCAATAGAAAGGCGTCCTTTGTGTGTGTGTGTGTGTGTGTGTGTGTGTGTGTGTGTGTGTGTGTGTGTGTGTGTGTGTGTGTGTGTGTGTGTGTGTGTGTGTGTGTGTGTGTGTGTGTGTGTGTGTGTGTGTGTGTGTGTGTGTCGAGACGTCCCCTATAACTGTAGCTGCCGCCCTTCTTATCTTTCGTTATTTCTTTTTTCGTATCCTACTTCTCTTGCCATTGCTACTGTGATGATTATTCGCCTGCCCATGGCGCCGATACTCACGCGACAAGGAGAGCGGTCGTGTGTGAGGGTAACAACGGGTAACGCGAGTGATCGTCTCTTTCATTTTTTCTTCGCTTCGTTCCCGAACCCTTGGCGTACACTGCTGCCGCACTCCTTTGCCGACGTTTTTGCCCGGACATATCTGCGTGGCGCATCGCAACTACGCGAGCGCGCGCGGCGTTCACATATAGCCGTTATAGCCCGAATAGTCGCTTCGTACGCAGGTTTTTTTTTTTTTTTGTCCGCTGACAACACGCGCTGGAACAGTTAACGCTCCGCACACCACGACCTACGCGATGCCTGCTGCGAGAGCGTCTGTACCTTGTGCGTTTTTGACAGTTTTGCGGTGTGGCATTGTAGACAGAGGCGACGACGAGGGTTGTATGTAGTTTGCGTGCTGTCGAGCTTCCGAGCACGAATGCGTTTACTGCTAGTATTCTTAGTACGAGAAAAGTATCTATTCTCGAAGCATACCCAAAAGGTGACAAGGAATAATAATGGAATACGTATTGTAACTCTTTTTCTAGCAGAATGTTACAGTAGAATGTAGAAATAGTACAATCGACGAGGGCACAAGAGAAATGGACGGAATCGTTGTTTCTTCCTTTTCCGCGAACTCGTCGCATTATAATGGAATGCCAACACACCCGGAAAGGACCGTAGGGAACGCTCGCTTTTCAGAAGCACTTGGATTCAAAGATAATGGGAGCGTTAGCTGGACAGCGGTCGAGATAAACAAGATACGTTTAGAATATCGGTGGACAAAAAAACAAAGCAGAGGAGAGATCGACGGATACGGGTCGTTACAGACATATGTAACTGTGAAAAGTGGAGATCTATAAATTTCAGTGAAGAGAGAAACTATCAAGGAGGTATAGGCAAAATGCTAGATTACATTAGATTTCGTAAAATCTGATTAGCTCAAACAGGCTAAGTGACTATTTGTCGCGACCCTGTTTCAGAGGTGATTTCGAAGGGCAGCTGAATTTATCGCATAGCTGGTGAGAGGTGAAAAAAAAGGGGGAGAGAAACTGAAAGTCACCTAAGCTTCTCATACATACATATTACATGGAACGAAAAAAAAAGAAGTCTGAGGACACCTAAGCAGTTCTTGTGGGATGTGAATGCAAAAGCATTGAATGACCATTTGAACGCCGCCGAGCGGTCCTTCAAGTTGTGCTGCCGAGTATGTCTCGAGCTTTGCGATCAAACTGGTGCCGGTTATTTTTTTTTCCTTTGTGCGGCTTCTACGTTTGCGTGTTGGCGGTAGACTGGAATCATGTAGACGATATTGCTGAGAAATCGAGGACGCTGCACGTGACCGGCGTCCTATGCGGCGAGAGACCGAGGAAGCAGCAGCAGCGACCACCAAGGCCCTCAGGCGCGCGTAAGCAGCTAATCCGAGTGGGGTGAGAGAGAGAGAGAGAGAGAGAGAGCGGCACGCGCGTGTCACACGACTGCCTCTCCGACGAGAACCCGTCTCGCCTCGCGGCGTCGCGTCGCCGTATCTGCTCCGTCGAGGCGTGGTGTGACGTGGCGTCGCGGTGATGCCCTCTCCCCTCACGCAACACCTGGTGCGCTACCACAGCAGCGGGTGTTCCGATTCTCCCGCTTGCTCCGTCCAGGCGCGCGTGACGTGGCGTCGCATCCAGTGGGAATTTAAGTGCCGTTTCGCCGCTACAGACGCCGGCTAGTTCGCTCATTGACCATTTGATTCTTTCGCATAAAAAAGGTGTAGTTTGTAAGACACGTATTCAAGACTTAGACCAAGGTTCAAGGACATTCTCCTCTTTCTAGCCCCCCCCCCCCCACACACACACGTACACATTTAATAAACAGCGCTCGCCTGATAGAATTGCGTATTGGCAACACGTTTGCTGTTGCCTAAAATCGGAAGCTGCAGTGATTTTTCGGAGCACGTGCAGTTTTTTTTTTTTTTTTGCAAATGCAACATGCACAAAGACGACAATCCTTGTGGCTGTTGCATTGTGAACTAGGCGACCGCATGTGTTCCCGATGCTATTGGCTCTTGGCTTGCTCAGTGACTGTAATTGTGAACCGGCCCAAATGGATACCTTATTATATTGAAATCACGCCGCGAGTATCGAGGAGTGGCATTGTATCATGGAGCAGGTGAGGTTTGCCCCTCCTTCGTATAACGATGAAGTGCAATGTATTGTGGCCAACTATATCGCACCGATGGCGAAGATGCCGCCGGGAGCAGCGCGTCTCAGCATCGGCTTCGGAACTCCTGCCGTCTTGCGTGGCCGCACCCGATATCCAAAGCGTTTGTGGAGCAACGCTTGTTGACGCCGCATTGGGCGTCTTGCAGTGTCCTTGGGCGCTTCGTAACCTCTTCCTGTATAATTAACAAGTACTCACGCTACACTCGAGTGACTGTAATGGGACGCCATTACGTGCTCCTATCAGCTATCAGTCTATGCAGTCTTACGCGCAAAGCGCGTGATTGAACACTACACTTTTGTGATTACTGGTGTGTCTGTCGTATTAGAACCCTTTCGAGGACACACATCGTTCGCTGTTATCAGGAGTGGCCCAGCCACGTCTTTGATTACACTGCCTCCGGGATGTGTCTAGACAACTTGTACTCGTCTAGACGCTCGACGGGGACGGCACGTCAAATACCATGGAGGTACAGGCGAAGAAAGCGTCGCATTAAAAAGCTTCTCCCTACTTCTCGAGTGTCGCGAAATCTGCCATCTCGGTCGCACTGTGCGTGCCCTCTGAGATATGCGCGCGCGCTTACTTGCGCGTTTCCTCGTCTCGGAGGCAGTGATTTGTTCTGTTCGGCCGTCTCTTGCTTAGCGAGCCTCTTACCAGCGTCCGCAGTGATAATAGACGCGGACGGACTTCGGCACCGCGCGAGCGTGACCCGTGGTACTATTCAGGACATTCAAATTCCGCCGTATTTTCGGATTCCGCGATGTTGGCGTTTTGAACCAATGCGAGGTGATGTAGCTGCCCCGTGAGCCAATCGGGTCAGACAAGATGGCGAATTTGGGTAACATGCCGTAATTTGACATTTCTAGAATTTAACGCCCGCTGCAGTGACACCCCTGGCCGACTGATGTCGAAGCGATATAGCTTCTTCGCCACTTCGGCCACTTGTCCGTGTTTCTTCACGACGCTACAAAGACGCCGGCCAGCTTCCACGCCGAAAATGCATGCGTCGAAAGTCCCTTGTGTTTCAGGCTTTAGAATGACCCCTTCTTTTTCGTGCCTACGAGCTCACCTTTTCGACTCCTGGACGCGGGTGCACGCCGCTTTCCTATAGGGGGCATATTGCAAGTACGCCAATGTGCTTTGGTTTCGGTGCACATTAGCCCGTTTCCTTACCATAAAAAAAAAGATGGCCCTGATTTGAGGCTTTGGTAATGATTGTTTTTATCCAATCTACTATCATGGGTACAATAACATTATTGAACTATATCAGGAGAAAGGTAAAGGAAAAAAGCACTTTCCATCGATGCAGATTTTAAGTGTAAGTGTTCGGACCTAATATGTAATATAGTTTGTGAAAAACAATGTTTGCTAAAATGTAAGGGAATGTTTACAATGGTGCGCTGTTGTCACAAATAATATGAGAAAGACGTTCTTAAATGTGTGATATGTTTCGAATTTATTTGCCTATGTGGCACGTGAAAGGGGTTTTTTTTTTTTTTGCTAGTATGGGGGGACGTGAGCTACAAGAAGAAAAAAAATGTTTGCTGCGTAAACTGCCTCTTTCTGGTAGGTGCCACGAATGCTGGGCGAAACGTCACGCTCTGCTGACCCGACAGTATCAAGCCTCCATCCGACGCTATAGAGACACCGACAACAACTAAGAGTTGTAATAGTCCCAACAAATTTACGACATGCGAGTCGGCTCAAGAAAACGAGTCAGTCGTAAACAGGCAGAAAACGAAACTCGCCGCCGAACAGCTGACAATGGTTGGCTTTGGAGGTCTCCGTCGTCCGAATTTAAATGTCATTCTTGACACTGAACGGAGATTCACTGCTACTTGTAGCAGTCATTTGTCAACGCTGCATCGCGTCACGTATGAGGCGTGTGTGCAGCCTGGCTCCTCTATGGCGGTGGTGATGATGATGATGATGATGATGATGATGATGTCATCGCCCCCTTTGAAATGGGGCGGTGACAAACCATCGCCCAGCCTGTTGAGTTACTCAGATATGTTATACATGCTTTTTTTTTTATTCTAGCATTTTTGTATGCGTCTCGTTAATCATTTTTATCCCCCTCAAAACTTCTCTATCTACATTGTACCGCTACCTATGCCTGTAACGAATCCGGTCGCGTTAATCTAATCTCTTCCCCCTGCTTTTTTTTTCCACCTATGCTCCAAACGTATCTTGCTTATCTCGAGTGCTAACCGTTTTATGCTGCCGTCCACTTTAAATCCAAGCGGACCTACGGGTCACACTGGGTGAATCCTTTCGCATTCCATTAAGATGTGCTGAGTGGGCTCCTGATTTTTGCTGCAGCATACACTTGCCTCATCTAGTTGCGAATATTTGCTCCGGTGTGTTTTTGTCCATGGGCAACCAGCTCTAGCCTCAAATAGCAAAGCACCTCCCTTCGTGTTATCGTACAAATGTTCCATTCTAATTTCCTTCTTCTCATTCTTGAAAATCTCCGGGGTCTTTTTTGTTTCTATTATTTGCATCCAATCTATTGTGTCTCTTTCTCGCACTTTCTTTCTGATGACTCCTGGTTGTCTATTTATACTTTTAATTAGCCTGTGCTTGGTTTCCAACTTTCTTGACATCTTCCTCCATTCTGTGTCCACGCTTTTCAGGTACAGATACTTGTGCACTTTAGCCGCACATTTATTTTGATCCATGTTCCTGAGTCTTTATTCAAAACTAAGTTTGTTCTGCGCTTCTCTGAGCTCAAACGAGGCCCAAGCCATGTCACCCCGCACTGCCTCATTCGTGGTTTTGCCGTGGATTCCTCAAGCCAACCGGCCTACCGACCTTTGGTTAACTCCAGTTCCGTCAAGATATCCGATTCGACGCACGTAATGGTATTTGCGAACGTTAGCATTGGCACCATTACTACTTTCTAGATTCCGCGCACCACCTCATATTGTGGCCGCACAGCGTTCTGTGTTTCATTATTGCTGCATTCCCCTTCCCCATCCCCCTTTTTTTTTCGTATTATCTTGGTGGGTGCTAAAGTCTTTCCTTCGTTTATATATACGCCAAGGTATTTCTATTGCTTGACTACGGGCATGACTTGCTGTTGAAGTGACACCACGCAGTCTCTCGTGTCTCCATTGAATATCATGATTTCCGATTCCTCTGTGCTAAAACTTAAGGCCTAGATTTGTCGCTACGTTGCCACACGTATTCGCAAGTGTCTGTAAATCTCTTACGCTGGTGGCACTGCTTGCCTGCGCACGCTGCGCCATCTAGCGCCGCCGCCGCCACGATATCTACGAGGGGCCGCTTGTGTGAATGTTTATCCATACAAGAATGTCTGAATAGTTAAGACGCGGGTTGGATTCCGCCCAGCACGGGAGAGATCCTAAAGGATCCTTGTCTTTTTTTTTTTCTCTCGGTCTTTTTTTTTTTTGTCAGTGATGAGCGGCACATTCCCAGTGCAACGTTAACCAGTCACCCAAGTTGGCATCGAGGAGGTTCATTGAAGAACGCAACATAAACGCAACATACCCAGACCCAAATTTGTCCGACGGTCGGTTTCGAACTTGGTTCTCTCAGCACAGCAGCCCCATTCTCAAGACTCATTAGACCATTAACGGGCCAGTTACCCAAGTTGGCGTGAGAGAGGTTAAATGCGAACATACATACATACATACATACACACACACATACATACATACATACATACATACATACATACATACATACATACATACATACATACATACATACATACATACATACATACATACATACATACATACATACATACATACATACATACATACATACATACATACATACATACATACGCACAGACCGAAAGCTGAGTGGAGTTCGCAAATAATGCTAATCGCATGAAAATGCGCTCTGGCAGCCTGCGTATCTCGCTGTACAATGGAGTCAATAGACCTGGGAATTCCAGCTAGCGCCCCTCATGACCATGGCGGCCGATATGGAACAGCCTTTCGACCACATGCGTGTGCTATCACAGGAGTAGGCAAACGGCCGATAAGCCCTCGCATGCTAACATCCTACAATTTAATTGTAGGCTTTAGCATCGCGAAACTGCGCAGTGGGTTACGAGGGAGGGAGGGACTGCGTAGCGGCAGGCTTCTGATTAGTCCTTAGCCACCTGGGGTTCTTTAGCATACTATCGCATAGCTCAGTACGAGGTACAACGCGAATGCTCGTGGCGAAGCGGTTGCGCGTTGTATTTCATATACTGCATGCGAAAGTGCACCCCTCAAACGCACGGTGCGCAAGCGCTCATTTTTTTTTTCCTTTCTTTATTCCGCCCCGTCGAAATGCCGCCGGCGGAAATCGAACCCGCGACCTTGTGCTCAGCATCGGAACGCCACAGCCAGTGCGCCACCGTGGCGTGTGCCCCAGATTTTTTCTCTTGCAGAAAGAGTATTTAGTAGTACCGGTGGTTGGCTGTGGCTTTTTGCGTGTGAATTGCGAAGGCGGGCGCAAAAAGAAGCCCATCCAGCATGCACTTCGGAGGTAAAAATGGGCGAAAAGGAGTGGAGCGTCCGTGGTGCAGAAATCAACACAAGGAAAAAAAGAATGGGGAAAAACGGGAGAGGAAAGCTTGGGTCTCCTTGTTGAACAACCAGCGCGCTCACGTTTTTTTTTTTTCGTGTTCGTTATTGTTTTATAATTTTCTCCGTTTTCCCCTCCTCTTCATCATCTCTTCGCGGTGCCGCTCTTGTTTCAGCTAGAGAATTATGCGAGTCCAGATTGGAGAGGCCGTTTAACGAGGTGGTCGGCGGACAAGGGCGGCGCATTTAGAGGGCGCGTTGTTGCCGCACTTGTGTGTGACCGGCGCGGTGAGCTTCTTCGAGGCTTGTTTATATACGTATATATATCCCCTGTGGTGCCGTTTGCGTATTTTTTTTTCATACCGCCCTCGTCCGCCGACTTTGTTTTTGCCTTTAATGTACGAAGCGCGACCTAAGTGGTGTTTCTGCTTCCCGCACCCCGAACGGGGTAATTTATATAGGGCGGGCTTTTATCGGCCAAGACCAAACCGCGTGGGTACGTTGGGGCGAGCGGATGTGTTGAGAAAGGCTGCGCGCTTCTAAGCCTGTCAAGAGGCAGCAAGAACAACAGCAGCTGCAGTTGCCTTATTTCAGTACTTGCGCGGTTTATTGTCGTTTCTTCTTCTTTCTTTTTCTTTTTTCCTTTTTTTTTCTTTTGCGGTCTTGCGTATGGTATGCTACATATGCGCACGCGTGTGCGTTCGTCATCTCGAGCAAAAGCTGTCTGCGCCCCCAGGCAGCGGTGTAGTGCGGGTGCGCGCGCCGAAAGGGGATATTCGTTTAGCGCGTTTCGCACGAGGTTCGCGGACCCTTCCCCTACACAGCGGACAGCGGATGCGCTGCTGTTGTTTCCGCCAGCTCGCGCGTACTTCACCCTGCTTCCCTAACAACTTAACAGATTTCGTCTTCTCTTTCTTGTTTTTTTTTCCTTTCTCTCTCTTTCTTTTTATGTTCGCCCGCTGTTTCTTCGAGTCCAGCATGCGTTTGCCTTTTAGGACTCCCTCTCCCCCCGTCAGGTCATTTCGTTTTCTTTTTTTTTTGTTCTTGTGGTTCACGGTGCTTTCTTTTTTCTTTACTACTTCTCCAGCTTGTACTCTTCTCGCTGTAGGCTCGGCTTCAATTTCTCGCTCGATGCACTCTCGAGACAGTTTTCCCTTTCTTTTTTGCCACCGTGGCCCGAAGCGCTGGTGCTGCGCAGAGCAGTTTGTTGTCGGTCGCGTACGAGCTGTCACGCGAAAGTGCGTAATTGGCGGCATCGTGCGTGGGGCGAGGGGACGCCTGGTTATCTGCCACAGCGGACCGCGGACGTATAACGCGGCGGCGACATTTTAAGCGATTTCCTGGGGAAGTGTCGTATCGTTTCGTTGCATTCTCTTTTTCTCTCTTCCTCCCTTTCGAAGTAGGTTACTCGACACTTCACCTATTCAAAAGTGCTCCCTGTTTTTACACCCTCGGATCATTTTTTTAGGTTTCTTTTCTTTTGTCGTATGCTCATTCATCAGTTTGTTCTTGCTTTCTTTGTTCTTCATTCCTTTCTTTATTTGTTTCTTTAGGTCGCTATCATTAAACCTATTATTTGAGCTACTCGCAGTTGAAATGCGCGAGTTACTACTTGCCGCGTTGCCTGTTCCACATTCTTGGCAGTAACTCCTTTCTCTCTCTCTCTCTCTCTCTCTCTCTCTCTCTGCGCAAAACAAGTAAGGCTCATTCCCGCAGAAAGGTACACCTATCCGAGGAAATGCACCTAACAACGGCTTCTTTTCGGAGCACCTATAACCTGCTAGAGCAGTTAAGCGTGCGCACATTTGCTTTTCTCTCTCTCTCTCTCTTTATTTTGATACGGGGCAAACGAGGCGCGTGCAACAGTTTATTTTTGTCCGTTGTTCTTTACACCCTTTTTCTTTTAGTTCGTATACGTTTTTTTCCAGTACATGTAGACTGTGGAGCAGCGCACGTTTGCATGCACACACGAATCCGTGTGTGTGTGTGCATTTTATTGTGTCGACGCCTCGAAGCGCGCCGTTCTCGCCACCACGTCCCTTCCCCATACGCGCGCACTTCTCCCGGCGAATAGAGACGATATGGGGCGTTCATAATAAATTTTAATGGCTCCGGCGTCGCGCGAAATTGCCCCCTCTGCCAACTCGTGCCTCTCGTTAGGGAAAACCTCTCTTTACCTTCGGCGCTCTATACCCGCGTTTACTTTTGTTTGTTTCCTTGTTGTTGTTTTTTTTTCCCGCGCTTCTCTGTCGCAGCTTGCGGACTGCCTCCACTCTTTATTTTGCGCGCGCTAACGCGGTGAGCGCGCGCTTTCGGGTGCGCGAAGCGCCATTGTCATCCGCCCTGGGCAGATAAGTCGCTCGGCTGGGTCCGCGGGCGAACCGGTTAACGGCTCTCCTCTGTTTCTTCTTTCATAAAAGTCTATTAGAATCTATTAAAAAAAGAATCTAAGAATCTTAAAATTCTATTTTCGTTTTCCTCGCACACTCTACCCTTCCCGCTCTCACCTTTTTTTTTTTTTTTTTCCTTTTCGCTGCTCACAACTAAGGTATTGCGGTGTATATGCGTGCGCGAAGGAAAAAAAAAGAAGCGCGGGAAAGAGCGAGCGAGCGTTCAGTGTACGTACAAACACGCGCGGTGACCACGCGCGCGCGCGCGCCAGCTTGCTGTCGAGTCGGAAGAAACAATCGGCGCGTGGCTGCGTTAAGTGGTCGCGCGCCTTTCAACGCGTCGCCCGTATAATCGTTCGCGGCGCTCGCTTGAGAGAATTGGATCGCGCGGTGCGCGCGGCCAACGCTACAACATTATATCCGCCTGCGTGCTCCTCACTTTTCCCGCGCAAAACCCGCGCGCGCCCCCAACTGACCCAGATTTTATTTTACATTTGTACGAAAGCGCGCGAAATCGGTTTCCCGTCGTGCGGCCCTTCATTATACACGCGTAGTTCGGTTTAATTTTTTTTTTCTCGCTCGCCCGCTTGTTTTGTTCAGGCGTGCGATCGCGAAGGTGCCAGAATATCGCGCGGCGAAGAAAGCCTGGCGAATAATTTTCTCGTCGTCCGCCCGCGAGCGTACACGCAAATCGCGAACGTCTTATTGTCGGCGTGTACGTATATACGTGCGCATGCGTTTTCGTACGCTAGCCTTTGGCGTTCTTTTTTTTTTTCTTTCGAGACACGTTTAACCCTGAAACTGCCTGACTGCTATTTCGAGAAAGATTGCAGAATTACCCATATGTCTCGACGTCTTGTTTCACCTAATTTTCGCGCGTATATGTATACCGATTCGAAAATTGCATTACGTACATGGTCTCTCTCTTTATACTGAAGCAAGTGGAAGATCGTTCGAAAGAGCCCGTTCTTCCGACCGTGCATGGGAGTTTTAAATATGATCGCGTGAGCACGTGGTAACGAAGGAGACACAAGCCATTATATTAAATTTATGTGCTGCCAAAAACTTCGATTTACCGCCTTGAATGAGTTGTCGGGACAGGTTTTTTTTTTTTTTTTGTGTGTGTGTGTGTGTGTGTGTGTGTGTGTGTGTGTGTGTGTGTGCGTGTGTGTGTGTGTGTAATCAACACGCAGGTAGCCACAATCTGCACTAACAATTTGCCCCTGTTAAAGGAGCCCTGAACCCCTTTCTATCGACGTCGAGAAATGCAATCGAAGTTAACTAGACTATTCCAGAAATACTTTGCCGCAAATACGCTATTCAATGCGTTCAGCAGAAGCAGAGTTATTGGCACTCAAGCATAGCGTTCGCGGTGCTTCCGCTCCTTCTTCAATAATTTGCACTGCGAAGGCTACGGCGTAGCGGGGCGGGCCCAGCAGTTCAAATATATGATTTTGGATGTTCACGTAGGCGCCACTATTCCCGATATTGGAGCCTACGAAGCGCCAAACGTAAGCCAAACGCGGTTGTCCTCATAGAGCCGCAGTTCGCTCAGTCAGTGGACTCGTGGCGGCACCCCGCGGCGGCCACAGACGGCCGATACATGCAACTGCAGCGTTGCAACTGCATCGTTGCAACTGCATCCAGGAAGTAGGCAACAAGTTCGGTACAAATTGCGTGGGCGAGTACATCTCGGGAGTCAAAGCGTCCAACGTGAACGAACATGAACATGTTGAGTAAGCAAATACAGTCTACAGTGCAGTGACGTGATCATATCGGCAAAAAATTTGCTGCTTGATAGCATCGCAGTGCGCCGACTCAAGTCAGGTCTCTTCGTGGGCGGCGCGAACGTACTCAGCCGCCGCCGGTAACGTCACTTACGTTTTGCGTGATGACGTCTGCTGCAGTGACTATATAGTATCGACTGCTAAATGAAACTGGCAACGCCGTAGCGTGTGCTATCGCGCACGAATGGGGAGCTCCTCTGCGTGCGCAGCAGTGCCAGCGAAAAGGCCAAGCGTGCGATGCCATACCTAAAAGCCTGCTGAAACGTGGCACGCTGACTGAGCGCAGTCGCAATGTGCAATACGAGACAGTCGCAGACGGGGTTTTGCGCGTCTGTCGGTACGCTGCGGTCGTGCCAGTGCGCGTTATGCGAAGTCCTAGTTCTGTGCGGCTAGACGTCACTTAACAATCGCGACTCGCTCGCTTGCCGTACGGTTTGTGAATACCTCCGGTCGGGAACTGGTCGTCGTGGTTATCTACCCAGCGACTCTGCAGTGGCTTCGAGTCGAGTGTGCGTGCATCTTCAGGCGCCCCTGACCCGCTGGCGACGAGGATGTGTTCTGCACGTGTTTCCTGTTGTGCCTGTAAAGCGTGCTTCGCGCTTATCAAATGTGTTATGAGGCAAAGCACGTCAACGTAAGATTTGCCGAGAAGCCAACTTCAATTACCGTCCTGCTTAGCGTTTAGTTGGCAAATCTACAGCCCGTCTTCCTCTCTCCCTCTTCTTTTTATAAATGCGGAAGCATTATACGTCCCATGGGGCAGAAAATCCGGTGTGATCAAGGGATGGTAACAAAAATCCTCATCGTCAGTGACATCCTCAGCGTCTTGTATGACATCGCTAGTAATACATAATATAGTAAATGGTATAACAACGTTAATTAGTAGTCATTATGGATAATTTATGTGATATAAGATAACTTAGAGTTAAGTAAATGGAATTAAAGTTAGAACAAGTTAGAGCAAGGTGACTTAAGATGGAGTAAAGTGAACTAAGGTGAAGTAAAGGGAATGAAGGTGAACTAAAGTGGATTAAGATAAGGTTGCTACAAAGTAGAGACATGTAGATAAAGGTGGTTAAGGTAAATTATGGTGTACTAGGATTGGTACAAATTAGTGCAAAGTGAATTAAAGTGGATTAGTGTAGAGTTATGAAGGAGACGTGACAATGCATGACGTCACGTATTGAGTTTGAGTTCATTTTCCACAACAAGTACAGGGCGTGTGCGAGGTGGGGTGAGGAAGACGGGATAAAAGCTGCGTCAAAGGCAGCTTGACTGACCCCGTCTCATGGACGCAGTAACCATGAAAGAAATCATAATGCTTTCGCATTCAAATCACGTAAAGATACTTCAGCGACCTTCCTTTTTTTTTTACTTTGTGCGCTCGCTTGCACTGTATTTCATATCTATCCCGTGGATGTTCAAAGGATGTTCAAGTTGCTGCTCAAAGAGTTGCGCTCCGTGTCTGTGCGATGGAGAAGCTCGCCGCCAGCGCGCTGCCTTTTCGCCGCTGAGTGACGTCTGTTCGAGGGCGGGGCAGCGCGCGCTTCTCAGCCTCCCTGTTCCGGTTTCGTGCGCGTAGAGAGCCCCCAGTTCGTCGCGCTACAGCTGCAAGGGGAACCGCAATTTTTCGGATCTACACGCCGATTTGGCATGAGCCGGTAGCTCGCTTCAATTTCCCCGTGGTGAATATAGCCACCTATGCCGAATATTTAAAATCGTAATTAAGTTGATTTAGTTGGTCAGTACATTCATTGCCACTTAATCATCCGTCTTCTGGCGTCCGTCGCCGCTTGCACCGCGGCTTTGAAGCAAGCATAGTCCTATATTGAGAAAAAAAAAACTATTCTTGAGTATGACTTAGCATTCGTTGAAGCGCCCGGCTACGCAAATGCATGTACCCCAGCAGGCGTTGGACTAATACTTCATGTTCCTAGGGGTGGGGCAGCGCAACCCACACCTAGTTGCGCTGCCCACCCCTAGAAACATGTTCATTCATCAACTCGCCCAGTTTGCTGTGTTAATTCAGTTTAATACTTCATGTTGCGGTTAGTGTCCCTATGTAGCTCATAGCGCATCTCCGAAGCGCTGGGGTGGTTGCCTTAGTTCCGTTTCGTGTTTCGCGAAGCTCTCTTTGGAATTGCTGATCATTACACTAGGGTAGCTGTACTATGTGGCCCGAGGTAACGTATCGAGGCAAAGCTGGGCAGTGTCGGGTTTGTCGGACGATCCTACCGATGTCAAGCAGATGTAGGACTCGTCGGACTACCTCGCCGCTGCCACCATTTGAAGGAGTCGGAGGTCGTAGATGAGGAACTCGGTTAACAGGATTTATTTACAAGATTAACATATTTTAAGACAAGATACATTGGCAGTCTAGCGCGACTCCCATATGGAGCCCGCAAGATTAACATTCAGCAAAACAGCATTCGAGCACACAGCTCACTACTACATTTTGGCATAACATCGAGCACTCAGCTCCTTACGACGAGCACGACACGGGCACGAGCACACCCTAGCAGTCGGCAAACGCTGCTTATAAGCCTCCGCTTGACGTCATAGTTCGACATCATCGTTCGGCGTGGACGGAGCATGAATGGTCGGGAATGTGCGTCCAATCGTGGTAAACTTGCCGCCGCCCCGCAGTACAGCCCACACACACAAAGGCTAACGCGTTCGAGCCTACACACACAAAGGCTAACGCGTTCGAGGGCTTTGTAGAACTCTCGGTATAGCCCGCGGTGTCGTGGACCGAGGGCCTCGTAGAACTTTGCGCCGTCCCGGGTGGCGCGGCGGCGCACCACATTCCAGAGCTGCCCGCGCGCCACGTGGCCGCCTGTCATCCGTAGTTCTCAGAAGGCGCCTCGTCTGGGGGGGTTGGAACACGCGCAGCGGGCTGAAAGCTGGCACGTTGCCACCCCCGTACGGCCATTCCCAACAGCTCCTCCATGGCCCGGAAAATCTCGCCTGGCCAGTGCTGGCAACCGCTGGGCAGGAAGAGAATGGCTGGCGAGCAAGATGACGGCTTTGCTCTTTGCAACCCCTGCGTACTTGGAATGCCTTCAACCATCTCACAACAACTGGCACAGAAGAGTCGACCCGGCAACACAATACCGCTCAGCGTTCAAGCGCCCGGAATTAGCTGCTAACCCACCAGGCCTCCTATCACAATTTCCATGCAAGTCACTCAACTGGGAATCCCAAATTTTGCCCCAAAATTTCGTGCCACCAAAGCGAGCGTTCACGTTCCTCCTGAGTTCGACCAAACCCGGCCGTCGCGCTGCTCAAGAGTAAAGGGTTACGCAGAATTAAACCGAACGCTTTCAAACACCAATACTCAAACATAACTCCAGCAGCCTAACTTCGCGAACAGCCTGTTACTACCCTATCACAGTGGCGTACTTATCTCATGTACTGCTGCCACTGAACCGTCTGGCCAACTCTACAGGTACGTCATCACAAACGCGCTAAGTTTGAGGTCCCTATTCCGAACACGTGCTTGCATCATACAAAGTTTTCATCACGCTGACTCACATTTGTTCCTTTAATCCACACAGGACACGTTCCTTAAACAATCAACCACACTTGCGTAACTTACGCAACACAGAGGAACCTTTGAACAAATGTGTCTTTTACTAACTAGCTCTTCGCACGCGTACTAGAGAAGTCAGAATACGGTTGCCCTCGACACACACGAGCAACCCAGTCAAAAACTTTCTGCTTCCTTCCGTCCGCACAGGACACGCGCTAATAGACCTAAGAGCTTTTCTCAGTGCAAATCCCGCACTTACTGAATACCTACGCGCTTAACCTTAGAATTCAAAAACACTTAAAAAGAAAGAAAGTTAAATAACACACACGCACGTTACGATAGGCCTCTCAACGATAACCTTGACCTTCAGGTTACTCACATACACACAAAAAAGAAAGCCTATATACTTATTAATGAACATCTCGCGAGACTACAGGTTTACATAAAACGCGTCTTTCAAATCACGGAGCTTCTCAAACGAAAACACAAACAAAGCTCAAACCTTACATATTGATAGAGCTCCTAGTCTCAAATCGCGAAAATTTGCAAATGTTCAAAAATAAAACAAAACACGTTTCACTTCTGTGGAAGCTCTCTTGGCTTCCCGTTCCCGATTGCTTACGACTGACTCATACTTTCAGCCGGACCCGTGGTGGTCGCACTTTACAAGCTACTCTGGCTACGGAGGAACAACAATAGGCCTGACTCACTATCAGCTCCCCCAAGACGTTACGGTCTCCTGCCAATTTGCGTCCTCCCGCCCCGCTTTCAACAGGACCTCGACTGACCGCGTCGCTACTCCCCACCTGGTCTCGTCTTGCCACCTTGCGCTTCTTCGAACTGCACGCTGAGCTATGAAAAGAACTACGGAACGACGAGGAGTTTAACAGCCTCGTGCCCTTTGTCCGCGTCCGTGCAGAACATGCTTCGCGGTCCCCCATTGACCGGTAGCTCGAACTTGTTCGATGCGTCAACATCGTCCGTGACGACCGCACCTTTCTTTTCTCCGCGCCCTGCCTTCTCGCGCTTGTCGCCGTCTTTGGCTTCGCTACATTAGTCACCGCATTCCGATCTTTTCGGCGCTTCCTTCTGCGGCGCTTTCTCCTCGAACTCTCTTTCATGCCGTCATCTCGCGCCTCGTGCTGGCCGTTACACATCTCGTCGGCCCAGATCGGTCTCTTACCCGCACAGTCTGATTGATTTTCATTTAAATCAACATTATCTCTGCCTCGACTGGCGGAGAGCCGCACCGATCCCTGGACAATGCAGTTGTTCTCTCGTGAGCTACGGAGCCCGCCATCCCGAGAACTACTCTCAACTGCGCCGTCCAGCTGGCACTTCTCTTCTGCACGCAGATCTGACTCGACATGGGTGCTCGCGTCTGTCAAGTCAACAGTACCCTGTACCTCGCTAACGACCTTGATACCATGAGATGCGACGCACACACGCGGTAACTGTGCCAAATTGTTCGCAGCTGGCCTAGCTGTCTCTACAGTCCTCTGTTGGCACAGCACCTCGTCGCTCTCACTCTGGCCTTCAACGGCCTCTGCTGCCACTAAGGCATCGTTAGCTGCTAACACTTCGAATTCACTTATGAACGTGTTGCTATTCTCACAGGTACTACTACTCTCTGCTTTCGACTGAAATCTGCTGTCGACATCCTGCCACTTTCGCTGCGTCCAGCCTACAGATTTTTCAAGCCGCTGTTGACTTTGTTCGATTAACTGCTCGAAACCTTCAATCTTTATGTGCAATGCCTCAATGTACTGCCTTCTTACTTCTGCTAGGCCTTTTTCCTGTGAAATGCTTTTCAGTTCCTGCCTAGCTTCTTCATGTTCTTGCTTAAATTCTTCCTGTTCCTGGCTAATTGCTTCCTGTTCCCGCTTTTTGCTTAGAATTCGTTTGCCCATTTGTTCTATGAATTTTGAATCATTGTTGCTTTCTAGAATTGCCTTACGAATTTCTGCTTCCGTCAAGTCCTCCTCTACGTTTACCTCGATCTCCTCACACAACCACAACAGGTCAGCTCTCGTCAAACACATTAGGACCATGGTCGCTACTTTAAGCTTTGGTTCTGCTGTCACACAATACTTGCTGCGATACCCACGCAAATCAGAATACAAGTAAAAGATCCCCAGCGAATCAAATCCAAAAACACAGTGAAATTGAAGCCTGGTAAATCTGGTAAAGCCTGCTAAAGCAGCACCATATCACCAGTCCTTCCCGTATCCAGTCAGTTGCAAGAGGTGGTCGCCCAAGTCGCCTCCAACTTGATCAGGATGCCGGTCGGTCCAACGTTTATAGATACTATCTATAAACGTTGGGTCGGTCACCATGTGCCAACGTCCGTCAGCTGCCGTTGTTGTCTCCCGAGTCGTAGGCCGATCTAGGAGCCGTAGTCGGATCCCTCCGCTGCCATTCAGTTGTCGGGTTTGTCGGACGATCCTACCGCTGTCAAGCAGGTGTAGGACTCGTCGGACTACCTCGCCGCTGCCACCATTTGAAGGAGTCGGAGGTCGTAGATGAGGAACTCGGTTAACAGGATTTATTTACAAGATTAACATATTTTAAGACAAGATACATTGGCAGTCTAGCGCGACTCCCATATGGAGCCCGCAAGATTAACATTCAGCAAAACAGCATTCGAGCACACAGCTCACTACTACATTTTGGCATAACATCGAGCACTCAGCTCCTTACGACGAGCACGACACGGGCACGAGCACACCCTAGCAGTCGGCAAACGCTGCTTATAAGCCTCCGCTTGACGTCATAGTTCGACATCATCGTTCGGCGTGGACGGAGCACGAATGGTCGGGAATGTGCGTCCAATCGTGGTAAACTTGCCGCCGCCCCGCAGTACAGCCCACACACACAAAGGCTAACGCGTTCGAGCCTACACACACAAAGGCTAACGCGTTCGAGGGCTTTGTAGAACTCTCGGCATAGCCCGCGGTGTCGTGGACCGAGGGCCTCGTAGAACTTTGCGCCGTCCCGGGTGGCGCGGCGGCGCACCACATTCCAGAGCTGCCCGCGCGCCACGTGGCCGCCTGTCATCCGTAGTTCTCAGAAGGCGCCTCGTCTGGGGGGGTTGGAACACGCGCAGCGGGCTGAAAGCTGGCACGTTGCCACCCCCGTACGGCCATTCCCAACAGCAGTCAGGCAATCGCTGGCCTCTCCGGCTTGAAAGTGAGTTCGAGCAGCAAGGCCATTGTGGTTAACGGAGATGTCCGTTTGTTAAGGGAATGGCTGTGTTACGCCAGGAGGACGAGGTCGTCCGCGAACAGACTGCCTAGTTGAGTCCGTGTTATAGTGGCGTTCCTCTGGGTGGGTCGATACCAAACCGAATGATGGCTGTATCGTGACTTACCTTATTCAGCACGGAGAAAGTGGTGATATTGGACTTCCCTGCTTCGGCACTTTGCGAGCCGGCGCCCGGTTGGTGACTACAAAGTGTGTAAACCACGGTGCCTGTAAACAGAACAGTGGTTATATGGGGCTCTTGCATTGCCCAGGGGGCGCTGCGAAAAAGGTGCTAAAAAGCGCCCTCTGTGCAAAAATGGGTCGTACCAAGCTCGGTCGTCTGCTTCGGAAAGCACGTTTACAATATGGACCCGCCGCTTTCGGTTGTGTTGTTTCACGGCCTGCAGCGAATATCGGGCGCCGAAGATTTTTTCAGGGGTGGCACGCTGCGTAAAGGCAAGAAATTATGCAGTGCCGAATACGTGTACGCCGTTCACGAATTAGGCGGCGAAGTTTTAGCACCGTGTCAATCGCAAGTGAAGCGAGTCGCGTACGAAGTGGAACTTCAGGTAAGGTTTGCACGCCAGCTGCTAGATTCAGGCGCTCAAACGCGAGGAAATGCTTGTTATAAATGAATCCACAGCAGCGATAAGCAGGCATCATGTGTACAGAACTGCTCGAGCACACGACGGTACGTGCCGCGATGTACGAACTGCTCGAGCGCACGATCGTACGCGCCGCGACGGCAGTGGTCTTTCGACATGCCGCGAAACGGTGGGCCTCCTGCATTCTTTGTTGACTGCATGCCGCTAAAGAAGTAGTTATGCCTGCGTTGTAGTAGCGGCCATCTGTTCCTTTTAGTAACTGGTAATAACTGATGCAATGCATATGAGCTCGCACGTAGTACGTACGTGCGAATCGCGCTGCAGCGCGAGCTCGTACGCCGCTCGCTTGATGTAGGTTTTAATGACAGCGCTCGAACATCGATGTGCTGCAATCAATACTGCCTTGCTGCGTTGCCTCAACGTGCTGGCTTGAGATCAAGGATGAGCGCATTTAACTCTCTTAACCTGTGCTGCTCGTAGTGGAGTAGTGAATTGTCATCGAATGAGCCCGACCATTTGTGCTCATTTGCACACACCTGGTCACTTCACCACTTCGCATCGGTCGAATTGTTAATTGTCGCTGTGGCCGGGTCTCGAATCGTGAATTACCAGCCATGCCTGCTGCTATGTCGGTCTGCTGTCGGGACTGTAGGTGCAAAATACCGAACATTAGAACGCAGATAATCAAGCAAGCTTCAAGACAGGCGAAGCAGTCAGCATGGCGCGAAGTTTCGCTTACTCAGCGCGACGAACTGCAGCTATGCAGCGCGCCCGACGCTCCACTTCGTGAGGCCTTGAAGGAAAACGGCAGAATATGATGTTGGGATTCAGGCCTTCTTGTTCATGGCATCCCACGACGCAGAAGTAATGACGGTGACGCCTTCTCGAGGCTGGGCTAGGTCTCCGGATCGGCGCTACCGATTCCGTCTGCTCCCAGCATTGCGTCCCACGGCACACAGAGAGCCCGTTTTCGTTAAACTATAGGCTGCGGCGAGCTCGCAGCGTGGTTGACATGGTCTGCGAGAAGTGACGAGCCTTTTCGCACTCGCAACAGGGCAGAAATAAGTGCGAATCGACGCAAAACTCGGCCTAGAAACGTCCTTCGCCACAGCCAGGGCTCAATACAACCCAAGCTGGTACGACCCAGTAGCGCCGCCACCAGGCGCCGCTACTATACCTCAAACTCCAGCGCAAGACGCCCATACCCACGCTGCGCTATAGTGTCATTGTCTTATACTTCCCGCAGGGAAGCGGAGTTGCGCGATCGTTCGCCCTCGCCGCTCGCGCCCCTGATTCGCCAAAGCTTAGTCACGTGCGTTGAAACTCTTACAGTGAAGTCAACTTCACGAATGCGCTGCCGCCGTCTAATTATTCATGTAATAAATTTTACGACTTTATGTGCCAAATCTACGATGTGATTACCGGGCACGCCGTAGTGGCGGACTCCTGAGTAATTATGACCACCTGTGGTTCTTTAACGTGTACTCAATGCATGGTACACGAACGTTTTCTCATTCTGTCTCCATCGCAGTGCGTTCGCCGTAGCCGGGTTCGAACCTGCGACCTCGTGCTCAGCAGCGCGGCGCCGTAGCCACCGATCTACCGCGGCGGGTTTCTGCGATATTATTGCTCGAGCACAAAATAGAGTGAATTCATAGCGAATATTTTAACGGGAATCATTACGCACCGTCATGCTGTCGTTGTATCGACGGTGCTCGCACAACCGGCGCGTGAAGGGTTAGGAGTCCTCCAGTGCAACGCCGAGACGTGAGAAGGGCGTTTGACTTCAAATAAAACGACGAAACCAAGTGGGTGACGCCCCACTCAGTCGGCTCTGCTGCGAAGCCAGGACAGCGATCTGCTTTACATTGCTGGCATGAGCGTGGCGGGTACCAGCACTATCGTTTCCGGTGGGCGGCCGTGTGCATTACTCAAGAAGGTTTACGAAAAATTGCCGGGGTGGAGATGACGTCTCAACAGTGAGAACGGACTGCAGCCATCTTACCATGGGCACGAAAAAAAACTAGCAAATGGCGGAGATTATACCAAGTTCTATCTTTCTGCTCTCTGCTATTTAGGATGGTAACTTTTGAGCACAGATATTGTTCGACGTCTTTCTCTCTGTCACTGGTTTGAGAAGAAAACCTAAACGTCTTGTGAAACTTTAGAAGAAGCGAAAGCGAGGGGCTCGATTTCGTTATTCATGACCATATAAAGTTTGCATACAATGAAGCCCAGGAAAACATCGGGGAAATTAGCTGTAGTTGAAATGTAGAAAATACTAAAAAAAAACGGAATTGAAAGTGGACGTAGGCAAAATTAGTCACCGTAGCACGAATGGTAGCGCGATGCACGCGTAATACGTAGGTTGTGGGTTCGGCTCCCACCTGCGACACGTCATTTTTTCGTCCACTTTCATTTCCATTTCCCCCTTTATTATTTTCTACATTTCAGTTTCAACTACAGCTAATTTCCCCGATGCTTCATTGTCTTCATTTTCCCGAGGCTTCATTCTCTGCAAGCTTTATATGATCATTGTCAAACTTTATGGCACATCATGATATCAGTACGCAGCCAAAAGTAACATTTTAGCCAGAAGCCACGAGCTTTTATTTTCTAATTAGGCTAACGTTATACAATAACTGAGTGAAACGAAATGAGCTGGGAGCGGACTTCAGCTGTCGCGACCCTCTTTCAGGGCAGAAGTATAGTAGGCGAATTCCGGCTACACCTGTGCTGGTAAGAAACTGGGGGGGAGGGGGCGGGGCCTTCCACTCCAACAATTTTTTTTTTTTGTAATCTCCTTGGTATTACCCCACCGTCCATGGTGCGTACTGTATACGTGCTCTGAGCGGAACGGACAGTACACTTCGAGCTGCAAAAGGTTTTGATGCGCAAGCGTTGAACGGCTCACTGTGCGAAAAGCCGGCGCCCTGCGTCTGTAGCAGTACCTAAATTCCCATTGGCTGCGAAGCCACTGCACGAGCGCGCCTCGACGGAGCAGAGTAGGCGAAAGGAACGCCTGCTGCTGCAGCGTTGCGTGAAGGGAAAGGGTATCGCCGCGACCCCACGTCACCCTCGCTCTCGGAAGTCTCGGCGCGTTCTTATGCGCACAAGCTCGTTTATCGGCGCTTTATCGTTACGCCGCACAAGCTCTCGCCTGCTTTCGAACTGCGCCTCAGTAGGGCCAAATCAAAACGCACCGAGTGTGTCGACACGCTGGCTTGCCCGCGAGCAGTCCATAACTCGAAGGGCCGCTCAGCGGTGTCCAATTCCACCATTAATGCTTTCGCGTTCACAACCCATAAAAAGTGCTTAGATGTGCTCGTATTTTTTTTTATGCGTAAGCATTTCTGTGCCTACCCAACGAGAAATTTGTCCGTCACGTGAGACAATGAATGGCTCATACCCCCTTAAGCAACAGCTGGCAGAGAGGATACGAGCGCTAAGCAAAGTGAAGCGAGCAGCGCATACATTCATTGAAATCACCCATACAACACACAGAAGAGGATAAATTTCAATGAACAACTAGCTCAAAACAAGCATCCAAACCATCAGTAAAGCGCTGCATACTCCCCTCGGCAAATGCAGTGGTGGTTTTGCAACAGCTTCGCTAAATTAACCTTAATTCACCTGAATTAACACCAGAGGTGGTGGGTTCGGCTTCCACCAAACATCGAAAGTTTGAGTGATTTAATTAATTTTATCTAAATAACTGTGGCTGATTAACTTACCTTAATTTACACCAATGGTTGTGGGTTCGAGTGCCGTAGTAAACACTACTTTAATTAAACCTGCCTTATCATGTTCGCTATCGAACATGATAAGCGAACGACCGATGAGGGTTGATAAGGGTTTATACTAGTCGGATCAAGTTTAACAACACTGATAATGACACCGGGCTGTGCGGATATGAGCAAGTGGCACGATGGTATACGCATACTTAGACGACTACCAGAGGAGTTTCTGCGTGATTTTTTTTTTCTTTTGTCTCATCTCGTGCGCCATCGCATTGATCGCCAGCTTCTCGTCACGCCAGCATTATTGACACGCTTATAGTAACTGCCAGGATGCTGTACCTGCTGCGCAGCATCATTTGGTTCGCCTGCTCCGTCGCGCAAGTTGTAGCCACCTGCGTATTTTTAGAAGACCTTCCAAGCCGCTTCACCTGCAACGCTGAACTTGCGATCGCTTGCTATGCTTCGCCCTTAGAGCAAAATTTGA